>NC_051223.1:5235699-5520699 GCF_015220715.1 Pygocentrus nattereri | reverse complement strand
GAGTGGAAGCACAAGGCATGTGTTTCCAATAAAGTGACCTGTGAGTAGAAATACAATGTGAGTGTCCCCAATATAATGGCCAATTAGTGGAAGTAAACGGAAGGGGTTTCTAATAAAGTGGCCAGTTAGTGGAAGCAGGAGGTGAGTGTTTCTATCAAAGTGGCCAGTCATTCGAGGTAGAAGGTATGTATGTACTTTTTTAACTACTAAGAAATTCACAGCACTTCCAAAATCGATGACTGAAGCATTTTTATTGTGATGCAAACAGTACAAATCTTCTGAAAGTTTGTACAAAACCCACTGAAAATATCAAATTTTTCCCCTAGTTCAAAGGCTCTGTTGGATAAATAAATAAATATTGGATCTATAAATAAGCAGCTCATTTCAAACAGATATAAACAATCCTATAAATGATAAACATACAAAAGAATCCCTTCCATAATTCACAGTTTCATATCTTTGAAAAGAGCATTGATTCAGAATAAATAAAAGTGAATAAATAAAAGTGAATAAATAAAAGTGAATAAATAAAAATAAGTAAACCTCAGTATAACACAGAATGAAGCAGGAATGAGTGGCTGAACAGTGACTCTAAGAAACCAATACTGAGTGGCTAATAAGTCTTATTTGCAAAATAATCAGCAGGGAACGACTCCAGGAGGCTCAGAAGGTCCAGCAGGTCTTTTCTGATCTGCTCCCACACGTTTGTCTGGTCACCCTGCAGGGGCAAACAGAAGGATTTCAGAAAGCAGCTTAAACAGAGGCACATTTAAAAACAGAACTCCTGGGTTGGGGAGAGGTGTGTGGGGGGGGGGGGCACTTTGGAGAAACATCTCACCGTGTTGTTGTGGATGAGACCTCTCAGCTGTTTGAAGTACAAAGACAGCCTCTTATTCTTTCTCCCTCTGACGGGCACCTGCAGCAGCGAGAGAACAACCCATCAACACGAGGGCAGGAGAGCACGAACGATGGCCTGTCAAAAGTTTGGGGACGCCTTGCCCTCTTCTGAAAATGACTCCGAAAAATTCAAACGATTGAGTCTAAATAACGACGGGATGGTTTTGCTTTTCCCGAAGCATTGCTGAAGGGGATTTCCACTAATTCTCGAAGAATTCTGCATAATTAAGTGGTTGAGATGTGAACTGCAAAATGCTTTGTTCTAGAGAAACTGAGCCGGAAGTGTTCACAGTGGTGGTGATAGGAACCAGACGCCCGCCTCTAAAAGCTCATAGTTAAAAGCTAATATTTCTCCTGTTGAGGTTGTTGCAAGCTTAATTTAAGATTGCTTAACTTATTTCTAGACTTTTTTACTTGTTTTGAGATTTTATTACGTATAATGATCTCACTATACTGGCAGATGATTCAGCTGGTTTTATGAAATTTTGAGATTTGTGAATGTGCTTGAAACTAGAATAACCATCCGCCAGTATAATGAGATCATTTAACTTGATAAAAACTCCTAAAACAAGTGAATAGTGTCTAGAAACAAGCTAGAAAATCTCATATCAATGCCCAAAAATCTCGAAAAATATTAGATATATTCACTAGATTTTAGATCATTTCACTTGACAAGATGCAGAAAGTTGTTAACCGAAATGGTTGTGAATTCGCTGCCTGATATCATTGCTTTATGAAGGTTTAGAGAAGGTTTAGGCCTAATATGAATTTATAGCAATACATGAAGGTCATTGTGAGGGCAAATAGTCCCAATTTTACCACTGTTTCATACCACTGTATCATCAATGTTCCAAATATAGTATTTAGAAAGCACGTCTAGGTTGACTGGAGGTTTTGGATAGTAGATAGAATGGCTATATGTTCCGTTCACCAGCCCTGTAAAGAAATCTGAATCTCTAAAATCAACCACTTCACACTGACTCTGTTTACATCTCAGCCACTGAATTATTCAGAAATATTGGAAAATCAGAGGAATCTCCAAGGGTGATGTAAACACCTGGAAGGTTTGAGCTCTGACGATGGCCTTTGGCTTTCTTTACTCACAATCGACGGCTTTTATCCATTGTTCCTTCAGTTGTGCAGTTTTTGAAAGAAGAAACGTTAAAACGGTGAGAAAAAGAAGAGGAGCACTCACACACGAGTGCAGTTCCTCCGTCTCGTAGTCCAGCATGTTTAAGAAATTGTTCAGCTGCTCCTTATTCCAGGGCACCGGATCAGCCTCTGTCAGCAGAGAGGAGATCTCCTCTAAAGTCTGAATGAACAACCAGATTTGTTTGACCGGCTGCAGAGAGAAGGACAATAAAACAGAGTTACAGTACAACTTCTATATTTAGGTTCTACAATAGGTTCTAATGAATGCTCACACAGTGGTCAGTGAGTGGAAGCACAAGGTAGGTGTTTATAATAAAGTGGTCACTAAGTGGAAGCACATGGTGGTTGTTTCTAACAAGTGGCCAGTGAGTGGAATCACATGGTGGGTTTTTCTAATAAAGTGGCCAGTGTGTGGAAGCACAAGGTGGGTGTTTCTAATAAAGTGGCCAGTGAGTGGAAGCACATGGTGGGTGTTTCTAACAAAGTGGCCAGTGAGTGGAAGCACAAGGTGGGGGTTTCTAACAAAGTGGCCAGTGAGTGGAAGTACAAGGTGGGTGTTTCTAATAAAGTGGCCAGTGAGTGGAAGCACAAGGTGGGTGTTTCTAATAAAGTGGCCAGTGAGTGGAAGCACAAGGTGGGGGTTTCTAATAAAGTGGCCAGTGAGTGGAAGCACATGGTGGGTGTTTCTAACAAAGTGGCCAGTGAGTGGAAGCACAAGGTGGGGGTTTCTAACAAAGTGGCCAGTGAGTGGAAGCACAAGGTGGGTGTTTCTAATAAAGTGGCCAGTGAGTGAAAGCACAAGGTGGGGGTTTCTGATAAAGTGGCCAGTGAGTGGAAACACAAGGTGGGTGTTTCTAATAAAGTGGCCACTAGTGAATAATTTATTGACTAACCTGAGAATTTGTGTGGTGGGCGAACCAATCAGCATCAAAGATGTTGCCGTTCTCACTGTCTCCACTGGTTCCTGTATCCTGTAAGAAAGAAAACAGCATTGCATTATTTCCAAACATTGTACAAAATGACCAAATGTCCTACTGTGTCACTTATTTTCACTTGAACAAAACTTCAAAATCAAGATCTCGTTATTTCAACTGAAGACTCACCATTTCTCTAAGCAGCGTCAAGCAATTCCCGTGGTAATGCCTGAATTTTCTGTAGTTCCATCGGCAGCTGAAGACAGAGCTCACACTGCACAGAGTCAAAATAAGGCAAAACTGCACCAAACACAGAAACTTTGCCATATCTTCTCCAAACTGAGTCAGTGAAGTTGAGCACAGTTGTACTGTTTGTAGACTAGTAAGGTTCTTATACGTCAGTCTGCAGTTCTCAGTGAGAGCTCTACTCTTTTGTAGTTCCATAATGTCCACTGTTAATATACAGTATTTATAGGCAACAAGAGAGAAGCGTAATCTAAGGAAAGCCACACAAGCCGAATTTCACTTTCTGCACGCGCCGACCATAAAACAATAAAAACAAAGCCACAATGATTGTGTGCAGAAGGGAGCCGCTGCACTTTCGCAACACCACCACACACACACACACACACCTGTGTGTCATCATTCTGTATGTGTATTATCTATTGATTCAGGCAGTGAAGCAATAGACATTACAGGGTCAGTTATAATGAATGCAGTGCTTTTGTCTAATCTGTTGATGGTATGCAGCCTGGAGGGCTTTTACTCAGGGTGGCTTACAATTTACAATTACACAAGTAGGTGAAGGCAGAGTTAGAAGTCTTGCCCAAGGAATGTTATTAGTATAGTGTACTGTGCTTGCCCATGTCTACACCAAGGAGGGCAGAGGAGTTAATCACTATACTAGATCTCATGTATGCATGTAATTATATAATTCTAACATAAAATAATAAAATATTATATCGCTGCTATTGGAACAAAACCTCATATCTCTATTTATGTCACTTTTCAGTTTTTCACGTAATCTGTAAATGCCTATCGCCTTTTATATTGTGTATAAATTTCATGATAACACATGATGATTTCATGAAATGACATGAAAAGAAGTCTGGTTCCATTGACTTGCATTCAAAGTACAGTATGTTTTTTCCTCCTCCTGTAAAGTTACTATTGTGGAGATACAAGGTTTTGATCCGACGGCAGTTTTATGTTAACATAACATAGCAAATAAAATAAGCCTAACATATGTTATAATCCTGCAACGTACCTCTATGAATATTGTTGCAGTCCAAAAAAATAATAATAAAATCTTTTTTTATTATTCATATTTTTATGATCTTTGAACACAGCAGGGGTCTTTAACATTGTGTCAAAATGCCGTGATGAATGGACAAATGAAATGGTACAACATTACTTCCATTGACTTGCCTTAAGAGCAAAGAAGGTTTTGTCTTCTCTTGCAAAGCTTGCAAAGTTATTATTTTTTTTAACTGTCATGTTCCATGTCCCATTTCTTTTCTTTAATGCACCACAGTGGGTAAACAGGTAAATAATTAACAAGAATAAATTGAAATAAATAAAGAAAGAAAAAATAAAATACAGCAAACTATATATATATATATATATATATATATATATATATATATATATATATATATATATATATATATAATAACTAGACTTATAAATAATAAATATTTAACAACAACAAATAAAAAAATATTATACTAAATCATCAAAAATCACAACACAATCTTAGTGATAGTAACCATATCAAGTTGTATTCAAACTATATTGCAAATTCAGATGTTTAATAACGGCATTTCTGTTCTCACAGGCATCAGTTTTAAGAGACAAAAGTTTCACTTTCACTTTGTTCATAAATAATCTGGGAATTTTCTGTTGTGACGTTGCCTCTGACGCTTCCGTCATCACGTTGATGACGAAACAGCGTTCCAGCGTAGCTGCAGGAAATTCCTCAGAAAGAGAAAATGAAAGACTGAGGCTAAACACCGAAATTCGCCGAGTTTCTGTCCGTGTTCATACGGAACACCGGGTCGGTTCACACCATTTACCGCTCCAGTGGCCTGTAAGTTCGCTTTTACGCCGCGACTCGTAACGTTATTTGAGATGTAGTTTCAAAGGTTAGCTGTAACAGCGGAGCTGGAGGTGAGTGAGCGCCTTTAGGACTACAACTCCCAGTATGCATTGGGAGAGCACATGGCAGAAACATGGCAGCGTAACAGCTTAAAACTAAACGTTTTGGTAAAGTTTCTTCGGAAATCTAGTGTTAGACAAACAGCGCCTGTAATGAACAGGATAAAAATGTTTTATGTGGCGAATTATGATGTGTCGTGTGTTTATCGTCTGCCTCGTTATGATTCACATTGTTGTTTACAGGCCGGTCAAGTTTATTAAAAATGACTCGAAAGCCTTTCCAGCGCACATTTTCGGTAAATTCATTGAAAAAATCAAACAGAAAACCATAAAAATGATTTCACATAAACTGAGCTGAACACCAGTGAGCCCCACCACAGAGACCCTAAGGTGACATTGTGATTATTATAAAATAATAGTGAAAAAATTACTATATTGGGACCACAACTTGCTGTACAGAGACCACGAATTATGAGAAACTTAAATCATGGCTTCACTATAATAATTTGTGCCCTCAATATGCTAGTTTGTGGCCTCAACATGTTAATTTAAAGCTTTGCCTTCTTAAAAAAATAATCACGTCACCTTAGGGTCTCTGTAGACATGAATATGTCTGTGAAATGGACCAGAAGTACAATTATTTACATGTAGGTCAGACAAGGAGAACCCGTCTCCATATTGAGCTTGATTTACACAGCAGAAAATCTGTTACTTTAGAAATCAATTAAATATGATTTGTAGAAATGCTTTGTGTAAATGTCCAGTTTGACGATCTTGATTCCAGCTTTACTTCCAGCACCCGGGACCTTTAAGCTTTAAGCTTTTTACTCAAAGAAAAACTGGCTTTTAAAATCTCAGAATAGTACCAACCACCAAAGGAACTGCTGTCTGAGGTACATTCACTTCATCCGTGTATAAAAATGCTAGGGATGCACAACCGCAATTGTACAGAGACCCTAAAGTGAGACGGCGATTAATTTTTACTAAGGCGTGGCCTTATTCTGCAATGCAGCCTATTGTACAGGTAATATGACACATGATTTTACACACATTTATCAGTACCTGTGTAGTAGTTGTAGTTGATCCCCATTCTTTCACCTAGTTAAATGTTTTAGATTTGAACTTTAACTCCTGGTCACACCTACGCTAATGAATGAGAAAAGTTTGTATGTCATATAAAATGCCCCCACTGTCCTTCCTGTACCTACACAAGTTCTTCATTTTCAGATGTTAGCAGCATAGCTGTAACCAACACACCAACAAATAGGAATTAATTTTTGCTTTTGTTTAACCAAAATTATGGATATAAAACTGGATGACATGAAACATAGTATAACAGAAAGAAGTACACTGACAGTTTACTTTAAACATTAAATAAGCTAAACAAAAGCAAACCGCCACCAAACACGGTGCCATAAATGCAGTTAACCCTCTGGGGTCTGAGGGCATTTTCTCGACTGGGGTATCTTCTGAAATCCTCCTTTAAAGATTCTTGCTTATAATATTATACTCATACACTGATCAGGCATAACATTATGAGCACCTCCTTGTTTCTACGACTGTAGTCCATCTCTTTCTCTTGTCTTTCTCTCTCATCTCTTTTGTTGCAGCGGTTTGGGAAAGTAGTGATGAAGATAACATTGATCGATTGATTGTATTCAGACATTGCACTACGTTTGTGAACCCAAACTTTAGAAAATCAATTTCAAGCAACAAAACAATCCATCCATATGAGTAAAGCTATGTTTTCACAAGCGATCTTAACAATGTCTACAACCAGACTTCGGTTTTGAGCTTAAGGGCCAAATGATCTCTTTACACAGTCCTCCAGGTCAAGATGGCCTCATTAAAAGAAAAGCTGAGATTGTTCCAAACATTTTGATATATAACATGAGGGGAATCATGTTGTATGCAAGTGATTTAAATATGCAAAAATCATGAAAATGCCCTCAGACCCCAGAGTGTTAAACAGCAAGTATGAGTATATAAATGTTACACTTTAAAATAAATGGACAGTTAAATGTTTGAAGATATCTGGATATTTATTGTCCATGTCATCATACAATTACTGCCACACCCAAGAAGTATTTGTGGAAAAGCAGCAGTTCACCCCTATTAGACCTGTGTAATTACATAAAGTTAAAGTGTAACTTTAACACTACACTACAGGAAAGCTGCTATGTAGAAGATACACTTGTGTATTTATATGAGGTAAAACTGAAGTTGATTCAGATGTGTAATTACATAAGCTATACTTAAGCCATCCATCCGTAACATTGACTACATCATCAGTAGTTACGTTGTTGTTGCATATGTTATTTATGTGTAACTACACAGCTATTAGAGACACTTAATATAAAGTGGGACCCTATATTTTTATATCATTTCTACTGTTTATTTAACTAAATATTTTGGTAATCTCTGATGGTTATATGCTCCAGTTTCCAGCTTTATTAACTTTAAACATCGCTCAATGGTTAGCACTCAGTGCCTGTTTTTATATTTAAAGATTGCATACATATCTTGCCAGTTCCAAGTCAAACCAAGTCAAAGTTTATTTGCATAGCGTTTTTTACAAGTGGCATTGTCACAAAGCAGCTTTACAGAAAAAAAACAGGGTCTGAGCCCTCATGAGCAAGCTAATGGCAACTGTGGCAAGGAAAAACTCCCTAAGAACAAGAGGAAGAACCCATCCTCCTCTGGTTGACACCAGATAGAATATATCAACAGCAGAGAGTAAGGTTTGACCATCAGTATAAGAGGCTACAAAGGAAAATCAAGAGAAGCAGTGTGTATTATCAGGAGGGTCAGTGGCCTGCAGGTGAGGCTTGCACAGCGTTTTACAGTGGAAGTTCCATGGTGGTCAAAGTGATCCAGCTGTGGGCAACCAATCAGGGCAGATAAAGCAACAGCATCAGAACATACATAATGGGCAGCTGTTTAGCTTGGCAAACATCCAGCAAACTTCTCCAGCACATAGCTTGTTTAAAAGACATCCATCAGAAGCAAAAATTTTCTTTGGCCTCTTGCCCTTTTTTTTTTCAAACTAGCCCAATTTGGTGAATTTGGTGAATCCCAAAAGCAGGTTCACACGTTAATTGATCACTAAATTTGAACTACAATGCAAAAGGATGTACTGGTGAAACACCTACTAAAAAGGAATAGCAGGGATCCCTTCAGATAAGTCTTAGAACAACAAACAACCAGTTCAATGCATATTTAAATCAAACAAGTTATTTGAGAAATTTTAACCAGGTTCTCATTTTAAGTACATTACTGGGACACCACTGGTTTGTGGTGTCAGTGACCAGCGCTGATGCCCAATTCTTTCAGCTTTTGAGCTTTTGATAACATTGATCACAAAATTCTAATCCAAAGTCTTGGATATTGGTTAGGCTTCTCAGGTACAGTTTTAGAATGGGTTAAGTCATATTTAATGAATAGATCACAGTTTCACAGAGAAATCATTTATCAAAAAATAAACAAATAAAAAAATCTACATTTCTTGTGGAGTCCAGCAAGGTTGAATTTTAAGGCCTTTGCTTTTCTCTTTGTACATGCTACTGTTTACCTGTTTATGACTTTGTGCTTGCTCCCTTTTTGTACTTTTGCCTGTCTCTTTTGATCTGTGTTTTTGACTTTTGACCTGTTCCTTGATTACGATTCTGTTTTTGCCCTGTTTTTGCTTTTGGATATTAAACATCCCTTGTCCTTTCATCTGCTAGCATCTGGATTCTGTTGACTTGTCACAATTCCTTGCTGCAAATTTTTTGTACTACTGATTTTTGGCCTCTTAACACCAGTGCTATCACCCAAAAGAGCACAGCTCTGGCCGTACATTATGTGGGTTACTTTCAGCTAAAGTAACTTTTCTTCCCTTAGCCGCTGTTCACCAGATGGCCATCAAGTCTTGTGGATACTCTAATGTTGTTCAGTAGTTGGAATGCACATCACTAGCCTTTAAATTCACTATACTGACTGCTGACGGGGAGAAATAAGTTTCGGGTTCACGGACAGACTCGTCTTTGTCATTCTAATGTATGTAGGACAGGGCATCAGCTTTGGAATTACAGATACCAGGATGAAATGAAATGTTAAACTGAAAATAAAAGAAATGAGACCAATGAGCTTGGCGGGGATTAAAGCGTTTGGCTGACTGTAAATATTCGAAGTTTTTGTGATCTGTGAGAACAAAGAATGGATGCTGAGCTCTCTCTAATCAGTGCCTCCATTGCTGGGACAGAGCTGCGCCGACTCCTGATTCTGATGCATCTACCTCTACACCAAAAGGTAAGGATGGGTCTGGGTGTCTGAGAATTGGGTCAGTATTGAAGGCAATTTTTAATGCATTGAAGGCTTCTTACAGGAGTAAGGAGATTGGTGATGGAACTGAAGTTTCTAATAAACGTTCTATAAAAGTTTGTGAAACCTAATATTCTCTGTAGTTCTTTTGCAGACATGGAGAAAGGCTAGCTTACCACAGCCTCTGCTTTATGGCCATCTGTCATAACCCCTGTTTCACTAATTACATAATCCAGGAAAGAGACTGTCTGTAAATGGAATTCACACTTTACTCCTGTTACAAAAAGTAACCACTAACCTTTGTGGTACTTGGTGAATGTACAGAAGGTAAGTGGCTAGATCAGAGGAATACACTAGGATGCCATGTATATAAACTATAAGAAACTTCCCTATCATGTCACACAGAATGTCATTTATGAAGGATTGAAAGACAGAGGGGGTGTCAGAAAGCCCAAAATGCATGACAAGGCATTCCTAGTTACCTCTAGATGTCACAAAAGCTATTCCTATTCTATTCATCTCCTTCTCCGATTCTGATGAAATTGTAGGCAATACATAGGTCTAGCTTGGTAAAATGCAAGGCTCCTCTGAGCTGTTCAAGAGCGACATGAAGGAGTAGAAGAGGGTATGCAGATTTCTTGGTGACATCATTTCATACTCTATAAACAATACGGCACCACCATTTTTTAAATTAACAACAAAAAAGCCTGAGGCTGAAGGACATGTGGTGGGTCAGCCTTGAGCTAAAGCCTCACTGACATACTTCTCCATGGCTTTCTCTTCTTCTAGAGTAACAGGACACACTCTGGATTTTGGAAGGGTAGCTCTCTCAGTAAGATCTATATGACAATCATAGGTGCGGTGTGGACACAGTTTGGTAGCACTGACCTTGCAAAAGATTTTGGACAGATCTGGGTAAATGTCTGGAATCGGAATTGCATTAATAGCATCAGGCCTTTCTATAGAAGTGATGGTAATGGCAACAGCAGGCAAAGCTAGACAGTTATGTTTACAGTAGTTGGACCAGGCAGTGATTTCCTTATTGGACCAAAAGATTTGTGGATTATGTTTCTCTAACCAGTGAAGACCTAGTATAATAGAAATCTTTAAATGATTCTAAGATGATGAAAGTTGTCATTTCCAAGTGTAGAGAGCTGGTTTACAGTTCAACAGGTTGAATGACTTGAGTAATAGGTTCCAGTTCAACCGATTCTCCATCCAGCACTGACCCTCAAAGGGAGACACTCAAAGCGTTCAGAGGGGATCTCTAGCTTGGACACTACCTTGGTGTTGATGAAATTTCCTTTGGCTCCTGAGTAGATCAAGGCTGGTAAAACAAACAAATAGTTACAGGCAGCATGAAAGATTTTGAAACCAACCCCTGAGCAGGGAGTAGTCTCCACGTGGTTTCCTGGGGTTGGTGCCTTATGCTTGTCAGGGTTGTCATTCATATATAGATTACAGAGGACTTAACCAGGTCACAAAAACTTATCTCTATCTGCCTCCTCTTATCCCTGCAGGGCTGGAACAGCCGTAAGTTGGATTTAAGAAGTGCATACAATCTTATTAGAATTAAAGAGGGGAATGAGTGGAAGACAGCCTTTGTGACCACCAGGGGGCACTATGAGTATTCTGTAATGCCTTTGGCTCTCTAATGCCCCCTCAGTCCTCCAAGCATTCATTAATGAAGTTCTGAAGGACATGATTGCTAAATATATTATAGCTTATATTGATGATACACTCATGTACTCTCCTGATCTTGACACTAATATCAAATATGTAAAGTTGGTTATAAAATGGTTGCTCAAGAATAATCTGTTTGTGAAAGGTGAAAAATTAATGTCACTTATGATCAGTTTTGTTCCTAGGCACTTCATTAACTTGAATGGGGTAGTTATTGATGACAAGAAAGTAAATGCTGTAGTCAACTGGTGAACTCCTTCCTCTGTCAAAGAGCTCCAGAGATTCCTGGGTTTTGCCAGCTTTTATTGGCACTTTATTAAAGGTTGTAGCAGCATAGCTGCTCCTTTAACTGCATTACTGAAAAATTCTCCTAGAAAAATTCACTGGACAGAAAAAACAGAAGATGCTTTTCAGGCCTCAGTTCCCCGATCACCTTCTGAACCTTTTGTTGTTCAGGTAGATGCTTCAGAAACTAGGATAAGAGTTGTCCTCATACAACATTCTGGTAATCCCCCTAAGATTCTCCTGATAGCATACTATTTTCACACTGATAGAAAAAATATGATATATTGAATATGATGAGATAGAGAATTGTTAGCCTTTAAACTTGCACTGATTAGATGGAGCTAATTATCCTTTAATAGTTTCAACTGATCACAAAAACCTAGAGTATCTTCACAACGCTAAATGGCTTAATGCTCGCCGAGCTCATTGGTCTCTCTTCTTTTCCCGTTTCAACTTTAGCATTACCTACTGCCCTGGGTCCTGGAATACGAAGGCTAATGCTCTTTCTGAATGTATCAGGTAAATGTAGCACAAACCAATCAGTCTGACCATAAGCCTATCCTTCCACCTCAAGTCACAGTATCATCCATCTGTTGGGAGATTGTTAATGAAATTGCTAAATACCCACTCAATGCCTTCCTAAGAAGATTTATGTCCCCAGTCAGTTCCGAGTCTTGTAGCCTGGGCTCATTCTTCTATTACTCTGGGTCACCCTGGTGAGCCATGCACCCAGCAATTACCATCTAATTGATATTGGTGAGCATCCTGTTCCATCTGTTCTCAGTGTAAGACCCGCTGGCAAGCTTGTACCCCTGCCTGTACCTTCCAGACCATGGACACACATAGCTGTGGATTTTGTTACTGATCTGCCTGAATCCCAAGGGTTTATTCCTATCCTTACAGTTGTAGATTGATTTTCACATGGTGTACATTTCATTCCCTTTGCTTCACTTCCCACTGCCTTTCAAACTGCTGAGACTCTGTTCAACCAAGTATTTTGTTTTTTATTTGGCGTCCCTGAATACATTCTACCTGAACGAGGCCCAAAGTTTGCTTCACAAGTCTGGACAGCATTTTTTTGAACAAGTAGGTATCTTCAAGCAGACCGTCATTGAAGTGACACACCCATCTACCAGCCAGAAGATCAAATGTGGCTGTCAACAAGGGGCTTCAGAGGCATGAAGGGGAGAACTCCAGCTGAAGTATATCAGCCCATTTAAAATACTAAAAAGGATAAATGAAGTGACATACAAATTAGACTTACTATTCCAAGGCCATACCAGACTCTTTGGCAGGGGTACTGTCATGCATCTCCCCAGCTCATCTCCTCTAGGAGATCAGGTGACTCCTGACCCTCCACCATGCTCTACCATTCTACCTCTTGGGAATACTAATCAGCTTCACCTGTTTCTGTCTTTGTTTGCCTTGTTAGAGTTAATATAAAGCCCAGGCTTTTAGTCTAGAACTTTGAGAGGTATTGCACCCATTTGTCTTTGTCTTTTGGACTCTCATTGCCGAATGTTACATTTGTTTGTTTGTACTTTCTGTCTTTTTGGATTTGACCTAGGCCTATTTGGTAGCTTTTCCACCAGTTTAAGTGGGACAAGGAATTCAGGGGAAACTATATAAGGATCATAGCCTATTTTGACGTTTTTTCTCTTCCAAAGTAAGGTGAGTAATTTTAGCTGTTTTTCACCTCTAGTTATAATCGTGCAGAGCAGTGAAGCCAGAAATTCGGTCCCAAATATGGGAGCCACAACAGAAAAATCATGTGACAGAAATCCTAGGATGAATGTTTATTTAAGTTTATGCCAGATGTCGTAAAAGACATGTTATTGTCATTTAGCCTTGTTTACTTGACCTACACTAAAGTGTTACCCGGCATTCATGAACAGATATTATAAAGTGTTAGGAAACCTCAATTTATGAAGACATATACTCTTGCTTTATAAAATGTTATGCATGTTATTAAAATTACTTCAGAGCAATTGTACAAGTTAATGCCTGGTATTATACTATGTATGCCACATAATAATTTATGAACACATTTGATATGCATTGTGAAAACAGAATTCATAGAAAGTCTTACCATGTTTTGTTTTTTCTCTAAATATAGCCCTTTTCTCAGGCAAAACTACAATGGGCAGGTTTGTTCTTTTTTGACAACAGAGGCTTCTTCCTTGCAACCTTCCCATGAATATGATTTCACTTCAGTGTTCATAAGCACAGTTACCTGAGATGCAGCAAAGGAGGTCTGCAAATCTCTAGATGTTATGATTGGGTTAGCTTTTACCTGATGTATTAGCTTTCTAGTGGCTCTTGGGGATATTTTGAAAGAGCATCCAAATTCTAAATGCATTCAATTTCTAAATGATTTACCTCACAGTGGGATGATGGAGCTTAAATATTTTTGAGATGGTTGTATACCCTTCCCCAGACTGATGTGCTTTCCCTACTCTTTTCCTGATCTCCTGTGAGACCTCCTTTCCTCATGGCATGGTGTGTTTTGCATTTTTCATCTTACATGGGTAAGACATGGGGTAACACCATGGGCACCACTAAAGATTTCTTATCTGTGTTTGTCCTGCCCAAACTCTTACCTCTCCTTTAATTAGTCAATGGGGTTCCCAATTATTTACTCACTTGATTCTACTTATCCACTTGATTTGACCAATGCAAAAAACAATTTTTTAAATTAATCGCTCCTTTGTTTTTTCTACTATATGCATAATTTGCATTAATGTATTTCTTTCTTTGAAATTAAGATTTTATGGAAAAACGAATAAATCTATAATTACACAAGAGATTCAAAAACCTTCAAGCACTACTTTAAATATATTTTATACCCCATTTCAAGGCTGTCTTACAACGAATATGGTTCTATTTATTAATTGTTTGCTAATAATTAAAATGTTAAGAAGCTGACCTTAAAATAAGGCGTTACCACTAAATATACTCAAAGAAACATTTACATTAGCTAACTAATCATGTTCTGAAAAAGTTGGTAAGTGAAGTTAAGCAGGGGTTGGGAATGCTGAGATGTCATCCTTGTTTCTTTAGGTAGAGGTGGGGGGGGCCAACCAAGCCAATAGACTTTTTTTTTCCTTTAGACCAAACCATGTTTTTTGCAGGCCAGCCTGTTGATAAAAGTGTTACAGCTGGCTAAACTGGATCATCATTTGCATGATTGCAGCTCTAAGTCTCACTGTTTATTTATAGATATATATGAGACTGGACATGAATAACAGTGCATAATGTTACATAACAATGTTCTCTGTGTAGCACAAGGAAATAGTGTTCCCATCTTTACCTGGGGAAATTAGGTGTAGGAGCTCATTTGAATGTTGCACTAGGTAGTCTTTAGACAGAGCACTGCTCTTCTGCTTGAGGTAAGTGATCTATATACAGTTTTATATTGTTTTATTATGGTGAGGACATCAAAGCTAATATTGATACGCTGTCTGAAGAAATGTTTATTGTATCTGCAATTTTTCCCCCAGACTTTAATAATTTCCAAGTCTATGTGGATGTAAAGTATTCAGTTGTAATGACTGTTGTGCCTCTGAAGATGTTGGCAATCATATTAATAATAGGTATGGTCATTAAATATTGGCTGTTTCTATGTTTTGCTGATGTAACTGGAAGATACCCTTGAAAGAGTTTGCTGAATGCTTGTTCCTTTTCTCTTTACATGACATAGATGGACTCGCAAAGACACAACCTGGTAATTTCTCTCTTGTCATGTTTTGAATACATCATATGGTGTATTCATCTTTTCCATTCTTTTCTGAGACTTGCTAACTTGCTTTCCAGTTTGTGGTTGACATAAATGATTTTCATGTTGCTTTGGGGAACATGTTAACCAAAGCTCATTGTAGGCTGTTTTATCTTCTTAACGTCTAGAAGGCAAAGGGTGGACCTACTCTTACTAATTAAGTCTGTGGCACACCAAACACAGCACAGAAGCTCATTCTTAACATAAAATAATGTTTTATTCTTGTGAAGACCCTCAACACAAAAAGTTAATGTGTGTTAATGTGAGGTTACATAAAGGAGGGTGCCTTGGGGCTGGCATTGCTGTAAAATAAATTAAAGTTGTATTTTAGTAATGTAGATCATGCCAGTGTTTCACAAATACAGGTATGAAATAGCTTTGATTATTGTGGCTCCTGAGTACCTTGCTAAATGTCTGCAAGCCTGATCATTTAAGCTTGTATCATATCATAGCACAGAGCTGCATTGTGTATTTGCTAAAGTTGATCTACTATATGAAAGTTAGAGGTAAGGTGGTGAAAAGTCAAATGATTTTCCATCATCATCATCATCATCATTAACCGCTTAGTCCAGATAGGGTTGTGGTAGCAGTTGGGAGAGCAGAGAATCCAAGATGACCCTTTCCACTGCAACTTCCTCCAGCTCATTCCCAGGGAACCCAAGACACTTCCAGGCCATTTTGGAGATGTAATCCCTCCAGCGGGTCCTAGGACAACAAGTGACTTGTTCTGGTAGGCCATGCCTGGTACACCCCCACCGGGAGGTGTCCAGGGGGCATCCGGATCAGACACCCGCACCACCTCAGCTGGCTCCTCTCAATGCAGAGGAGTAGTGGCTCTACTCTGAGCTCCTCCCGTATGACCAAGCTCACCCTATCAATTGGAGTGTAGCTAGCCACCCTGCGAAGAAAGCTAATTTCTGCTGCTTGTATTCTCAATCTCATTCTGTCGATCATAACCCACAGCTCATGACCATCGGTAAGGGTCAGGATGTAGACCGGCTGGTAAACAGAGAGTTTTGCTTATGGTTCAGCTCCTCCTTCACCACTCCACTAGACCAGTACAGTGACTGCATTACTGCTGACACCTGTTCCAGCCTGCAGCCGATCTCACAATCCCTCTTCCCATCACTTGTGAACAAGACCCGAGATACTTAAACTCCTCCACCTAGGGCAAGTCCTTTCCCCTTACCTGGAGTGAGCATGCCATCCTTTTCCAGGCTAGCACCATGGACACAGACTTGGAGATGCTGATCCGCATACCAACCGCTTCACACTCAGCTGCAAACCACTCCAGTGAGCTATGGAGTCATCCATGTGATCCAGCCAAAAGAACAACATCATCTGCAAATAGCAGAGATGCCACCCTCCGGCCTCCACACATAATGCCCTCCTGACCTCGGCTACCCCTTGACACCCTGTCCATGAATATTATGAACAGGAGTGGAGACAGGGCACAATCTTAGTGGAGTCCAATGCTAACACTGAAAGAGTCAGACTTAATGATGAGTACACGAAAACAGCTCTCACTCTGGGAGTACAGAGATTGAATGCCTCAGAGTAGTAGCCCTGGCACCCCATCCTCCCAGAGGACCCCCCATAAGATATCCTGGGGAACACAGTCATAAGCCTTCTCCAAGTCCACAAAAAACACATGTAAACTGATTGTGTGATACCCCGGTAATTGGTACACACCCTCCGGTCCCCTTTCTTTAAAATAGGGACCAGCACCCAGGTCTGCCAGTCCAAGTGTACTGTTCCTGAGGCCCATACAATATTGCAGAGGTGTGTCAGCCACAACAGCCCCACGATGTCCAGAGCCTTAAGCATCTCTGGACAAATCTCATCCACACCCAGTGCCCTGCCACTGAAGAGCTTGCCAACTACCTCAGTGACCTCCATCAGGGAAATGGAGCATTACACAGCAGAAGCCTCTGGCCCTGACTCCTGTGAGATAGGCATGTATCTCGGATTAAGGAGTTGCTCAAAGTGCTCCTACCACCAACCAACAATAACCTAATTTGAAGTCAGAGTTTCCCTACCCATGACGAATATAGCTTGGGCAAAGCCACCCTGACCGCTCCTGAGTCTTTTTCCTCCTTGAGGATGACTTAATATCTTTTTCCATTGCTTCGCCAAACTCCTTCCACGCCCTGGATTTTGCTTCCATTGCCACTGCTACCTTTATTGCCTGTTGGTACCTATCTGCTGAGTCAGGAGTCCTTCAACTGGACAGCAGCCAGGCGGGGACTACCCTGGGAGACCCTATCAGGAGCATTTTGCTCCCGACGACTTAGCCCTGTAGATCTCTAGACCACACAAGCCCTTCCACCGTAATTAGAACACGGCTGTCTAACGACAATCTTTACCATGAAGACTGGGTTGGTAGACATTGCAGTAATAACAATTTCCATTGGCTGAATGCTGCGTTCAAGTGACACTTTCACCCACCCACTTTCATCCACCCCAGTGACAATTTAGCACTTTCTTTTAAGAGAGTGTAGGCTAAGATGCATCTCCATCAGAAGGATGAATGGAAAAATGGGATCTATAGCAAAGTTTCAGACTGAAAATAACGTTGTTGGAAGCTGTTACATCCCAACCATAGGCTCAAGTCTAGAAGGAGGGAGGGACTGTAAATAAAGGATGGAGCAGCACAATAAAGGGGTACAGAGACCAATATAAAGCAGGAAAAGTTTTAACAGTTCGATTATACAGACAAATAAACAATATAAACAAACAAGTTAAGCTACAAATAAAAGGATAATGTTATTAAAGTTGTTTTAGTGGTACTGGCAAGCTGGGCAATCTACCCAGGAGAGGACTACAGACAGTACCAAAGGAAAGACATAAATAAAACAGATCTAGTCTAAACTAAGAGCTAAACAGCTCTAGTTACCACCCTATGCTAAGCTACTAAAATATACAGCCTCTAATCTAGACAAGCGTATACCTACTGATCTGAATGTAGGCATGTGCACAGACTAACCTGCCCTTTCTGCTGGGAGAAAAGCACCAGTTTGACAGAATTCAGTACAAACAACAAGCGGAGGCTAAAGCAAGCAAGCTTTACAAAAGCTAGCTAGGAAAGGCTAAAGCTAGCAAAAGGATAAGAGAGACCAAACAACAGCAAGCCAGAAACCAAAAAAGTGAGCCAAGAGTTGAGACACAGGTCAGTTGATGCTCAGGGCTGATGATAAAGTCTGGCAGACTGCTTTTAAAGTCCAAGCTCCACCTCCTTGGGCTCAAATCTGCAGGCTGATTGACCAAATGATGTGGAAGTGATGGTGATTGACACCCCAGGCAACCTGGGAGGAAATGAGACAGCCTAAAGAGCAGGAGAAGAGCAACAGAGAGGGGAGAACAAACAAAACTTCACGTCCTGAAGATCTGTCTGGGACGAACTGATTGTAGCATCTTAAGGATTAGACATGACTTTTCCCATGAGGAACTGGATAAACAGACACCATCAAATCTGATTAATTTATCATTAAAAGTATAGAATGATTAAGAAAATTGCTTTAATTCTCTCACAGTATCCCTGCCACCTGTATTCTATTCATTTGGTTCGGGGCAGGAGGACATTGTTAATCCTCACATTGATGATGGAGGCTCGTCTGCTGTAAGACTGCAAAATCCATTCTCTTTTTTTGGACACACTTACTCTCAGATTTATGTGAGTGGATATATGTTATAATCTTCATGAAAGCTAAATGTGAATAATCAGAGAATTGCTTATATTTGAAAATGCTCTCTTTCCTTCTCTTGTAGGTCAACAACAATGGGTACCTGACATTTGATCAGTCTTGGAAAAACTATACACCCATACAGTTCAATGTTTATAGTGGAAGAGATGTCATCGCTCCACTCTGGACTGACATTGATAACCGTGCAAATGGTGTGATCTCATATAATCAGTACAGTAACGGCAGCGTACTCTCACAGGCCACACGGGACATAAACCAGTACTTTCCAGGAGTGAACTTCAATGCCTCTTGGGTCTTTGTTGCAACATGGGACAGAGTTGCATACTTCAACTACTCAGGCACGGTAAGATATGACACTGTCTGACTGAGAGTATGAGAAAGGACACAATCCAAAGGCAGAACTCTTCATAGTTTGGTTGAGTACCTGTGTCCATTTCCCATCACTCAACAGAAGGCTGGAGGTTAGGGAACTGGCCCTGTAACCGGAAGGTTACTGGTTCGATCCCCAGTGCCGACAGTCCATGACTGAGGTGTCCTTGAGCAAGACACCTAACCCCCAGTTGCTCCCTGGGCGCCATGGATAGGGCTGCCCACCGCTCCAGGCAAGTGTGCTCACTGCCCCCCTAGTGTGTGTGTGTTTTCACTAGTGTGTATGTGGTCTTTCACTTCACGGATGGGTTAAATGCTTAAACACTTATTAAAAGTGGAGAATATTGGCTTTTTCTTGGAATAAATGTTTATTACTCACAGCAAGAAGGGCCGGGTTCAATTCCCCGTCCTGGTGACCAGGGTCCTTTCTGTGGGGAGTTTGCATGTTCACCCTGTGTCTGCAAGGGTTTCCTCCCACAGTCCAAAGACATGCAGTTGGCCACTACATTGCCCCTAGGTGTGAGTGTGTGTGTGATTGTGTGTGTGTGTGTCTGTCTGCCCTGCAATGGACTGGAAACCTGTCCAGGGTGTATCCTGCCTTCCACTCAATGACGCTGGGATAGGCTCACACACTCCCCCCGTGACCCTGAGGGAGAAGCGGCTTAGAAAATGTGTGTGTGTGTGTGTTTTGAACGGTCTCTCCTTTTCTTTCAGGAAACTTCCTTCCAGGTGGTTTTGATTTCCAGTGGACATGCTTCCTTTGTGTTGATGAACTATGGACCTATTGCTCCAACAAACAAACCACTGGCGGTAAATGATCCTAACATCACGTCTGTGATATGAAACTTTTGTCTGTATGTTCTGTTTTAAAACGTTTGTCTCTGTAGGCGGGATATGCCACAGACGGCACAGACTGGTTTACGATTCTGTGGTCAAACGTCAGTGACCACGTCAACTTTTCAAATCTCAGTAACATGAGCAATGTGAACGTCTCGGGGCGCTGGGCCTTCGGGGTTAAACGGACGACCCAGGGACAGCACTACAAAAGGTAATGATTTTTAAGACTTTCTCATAGACACTACACCTGTCAACAGAGAACAGCTGGTATAATAAATTCATTAGCAATAGCACATAGTGATCTTAGGATTGTGTTCAGCCATGGAAACCCATTTCATGAAGCCCCTGAGGCACACTGCTTATGTTTGCAGAGGAAGGTAAGATCTCTGTAGTGAGTCATACTTGATAGAATAATCTGTCCTTTCATGCTATGTGCTTCAGCTGTGCTAGTGTTGCTTTCACAATAAAAACACTAATAACTTTCATCACTAACCTCTTATTGTCCCTGGTATATTTTGGTTTGTCCACCTGAATTTACATGACACTAGTTTAAAACTCCTCTCAGTGTAAGGTTCAGGATGGATTTTACACCCAAACTTATAATCAAACTTTCATTCAGCTGGTGCAACTCAAACACACCCATGCTGTGAGAAGATACTGCAAAGAACCGAGAAGTGAACTGGAGTATTGGCTGGCACTGGGCCAACTGTTCTCACAAATTCCTGAGCACAGTCCAATACAGTTCAATCTAGTACTCCAGTCCACATTTTCCAGGTTTTTGCTCATCTCGTCACTCATCTCCATGGCACAAATGGGCGCTGTAGTTCTGTGCATGCTCTCTTATTAGATTCTCTTCTGAACTATGTTTGAATCAATACTGACCTGGTATTATCTTTGTGTCTATTAATTACACTGGAGAGGTTTGACTATCTGGATATTTTCATAGCATTATTATAGATTGATGTCTGCTCTTTGAGAATATCCTAATGCACCTGCAGTTCAGTTTTCCTCCATAAGCGCTCTGATTTCCGATATGATATTCTGTAGATTATGTAGATGTTCTCTGTATTGATAATCTCGTTTTACTAGATTACTACAATATGTCTTCATGTTTGCTTTAATCCTGTGTGTTGTTTTGCCTCATTACCCTTGAAACACAAGGGTAGCCATTCTTTTGCTGTAAGACGTGCACTGAAACCATGAGGCCACCACTAACCACATGCTTCACCCCAACAGTGGCCAACCCTGAACCCACAGCCCCCAACACTAAACACAAATAGCATATATACAGGACTTAGACAATAACATTACCAACCCAACACACATACCATATGCTTTGCATGTGGCCATCTGCCTAGCCACTTACCTATAGACACCACTTACCTTTCACCATTGTGTGTTAACCTAGATCTGATCTATAACTGACTTACCGAAAGAAATGTACATGAGCATGAAATGTGTGTTTGAAAATACTTACTCTGGGTGTATTGTAAATTTTGGTCCTAACTGTAGAGGTGTGTAAATAAATAAGTCTCATTAAAAACAACAAATAAATAGACAACAATTTAATGGCTAAGAATTACTCAAGACCATGAATTAAAAGCTGTTGTATAAAATATATAACAAATGCATTGGGTTTAATCTGTTTAATACTGTATTATTTTAGAGATTTGCATATGTATGTACCCATTGGTTCCACAACTCTACGAACAGGCAAGACAAGTATGTTTGCTTATTTTGAATGTGCCATAATTTGCCTGTAATTGGAAGATAATTGTTTGCCGCAATTCCTTTGAAACCTGCAAATAAACAGAACACAAAGAAGGAAGCGAAGGTATTGTGGAATAAATCATATGGTTTATCAGCGGTTTTGAAAATTTGTTTACAAATTTGTTTACAAATCCCTTACTGTAGCACTTTTTCTCACCTTATCATAGCATGCAGTATTAACCTGAGTGTTTAAAAATACTTTAGCTTTCTGCCACACCCAGATCCCAAAGCGACTTCTGTGTGTAGAGCTGTATTCTCTCATCACATTGCAGCGCCTTATGACATTCTGTTTGTATGTTAACTATACAAACAATTTAAATGGAAAAAAAATTGGCATAGAATTTAGCGTGTTATCACTGTGTCAGCACGTGGGGCAGCATGGTGGCGTGGTGGGTAGCGATGTCGCCTCACAGCGAGGAGGGCCTGGGTTAATTTATCATTAAAAGTATAGAATGATTAAGAAAATTGCTTTAATTCTCTCACAGTATCCCTGCCACCTGTATTCTATTCATTTGGTTCGGGGGCAGGAGACATTGTTAATCCTCACATTGATGATGGAGGCTCGTCTGCTGTAAGACTGCAAAATCCATTCTCTTTTTTTTGGACACACTTACTCTCAGATTTATGTGAGTGGATATATGTTATAATCTTCATGAAAGCTAAATGTGAATAATCAGAGAATTGCTTATATTTGAAAATGCTCTCTTTCCTTCTCTTGTAGGTCAACAACAATGGGTACCTGACATTTGATCAGTCTTGGAAAAACTATACACCCATACAGTTCAATGTTTATAGTGGAAGAGATGTCATCGCTCCACTCTGGACTGACATTGATAACCGTGCAAATGGTGTGATCTCATATAATCAGTACAGTAACGGCAGCGTACTCTCACAGGCCACACGGGACATAAACCAGTACTTTCCAGGAGTGAACTTCAATGCCTCTTGGGTCTTTGTTGCAACATGGGACAGAGTTGCATACTTCAACTACTCAGGCACGGTAAGATATGACACTGTCTGACTGAGAGTATGAGAAAGGACACAATCCAAAGGCAGAACTCTTCATAGTTTGGTTGAGTACCTGTGTCCATTTCCCATCACTCAACAGAAGGCTGGAGGTTAGGGAACTGGCCCTGTAACCGGAAGGTTACTGGTTCGATCCCCAGTGCCGACAGTCCATGACTGAGGTGTCCTTGAGCAAGACACCTAACCCCCAGTTGCTCCCTGGGCGCCATGGATAGGGCTGCCCACCGCTCCAGGCAAGTGTGCTCACTGCCCCCCTAGTGTGTGTGTGTTTTCACTAGTGTGTATGTGGTCTTTCACTTCACGGATGGGTTAAATGCTTAAACACTTATTAAAAGTGGAGAATATTGGCTTTTTCTTGGAATAAATGTTTATTACTCACAGCAAGAAGGGCCGGGTTCAATTCCCCGTCCTGGTGACCAGGGTCCTTTCTGTGGGGAGTTTGCATGTTCACCCTGTGTCTGCAAGGGTTTCCTCCCACAGTCCAAAGACATGCAGTTGGCCACTACATTGCCCCTAGGTGTGAGTGTGTGTGTGATTGTGTGTGTGTGTGTCTGTCTGCCCTGCAATGGACTGGAAACCTGTCCAGGGTGTATCCTGCCTTCCACTCAATGACGCTGGGATAGGCTCACACACTCCCCCCGTGACCCTGAGGGAGAAGCGGCTTAGAAAATGTGTGTGTGTGTGTGTTTTGAACGGTCTCTCCTTTTCTTTCAGGAAACTTCCTTCCAGGTGGTTTTGATTTCCAGTGGACATGCTTCCTTTGTGTTGATGAACTATGGACCTATTGCTCCAACAAACAAACCACTGGCGGTAAAATGATCCTAACATCACGTCTGTGATATGAAACTTTTGTCTGTATGTTCTGTTTTAAAACGTTTGTCTCTGTAGGCGGGATATGCCACAGACGGCACAGACTGGTTTACGATTCTGTGGTCAAACGTCAGTGACCACGTCAACTTTTCAAATCTCAGTAACATGAGCAATGTGAACGTCTCGGGGCGCTGGGCCTTCGGGGTTAAACGGACGACCCAGGGACAGCACTACAAAAGGTAATGATTTTTAAGACTTTCTCATAGACACTACACCTGTCAACAGAGAACAGCTGGTATAATAAATTCATTAGCAATAGCACATAGTGATCTTAGGATTGTGTTCAGCCATGGAAACCCATTTCATGAAGCTCCTGAGGCACACTGCTTATGTTTGCAGAGGAAGGTAAGATCTCTGTAGAAGTGAACTGGAGTGAACTGGAGTATTGGCTGGCACTGGGCCAACTGTTCTCACAAATTCCTGAGCACAGTCCAATACAGTTCAATCTAGTACTCCAGTCCACATTTTCCAGGTTTTTGCTCATCTCGTCACTCATCTCCATGGCACAAATGGGCGCTGTAGTTCTGTGCATGCTCTCTTATTAGATTCTCTTCTGAACTATGTTTGAATCAATACTGACCTGGTATTATCTTTGTGTCTATTAATTACACTGGAGAGGTTTGACTATCTGGATATTTTCATAGCATTATTATAGATTGATGTCTGCTCTTTGAGAATATCCTAATGCACCTGCAGTTCAGTTTTCCTCCATAAGCGCTCTGATTTCCGATATGATATTCTGTAGATTATGTAGATGTTCTCTGTACTGATAATCTCGTTTTACTAGATTACTACAATATGTCTTCATGTTTGCTTTAATCCTGTGTGTTGTTTTGCCTCATTACCCTTGAAACACAAGGGTAGCCATGCTTTTGCTGTAAGACGTGCACTGAAACCATGAGGCCACCACTAACCACATGCTTCACCCCAACAGTGGCCAACCCTGAACCCACAGCCCCCAACACTAAACACAAATAGCATATATACAGGACTTGGACAATAACATTACCAACCCAACACACATACCATATGCTTTGCATGTGGCCATCTGCCTAGCCACTTACCTATAGACACCACTTACCTTTCACCATTGTGTGTTAACCTAGATCTGATCTATAACTGACTTACCGAAAGAAATGTACAGGAGCATGAAATGTGTGTTTGAAAATACTTACTCTGGGTGTATTGTAAATTTTGGTCCTAACTGTAGAGGTGTGTAAATAAATAAGTCTCATTAAAAACAACAAATAAATAGACAACAATTTAATGGCTAAGAATTACTCAAGACCATGAATTAAAAGCTGTTGTATAAAATATATAACAAATGCATTGGGTTTAATCTGTTTAATACTGTATTATTTTAGAGATTTGCATATGTATGTACCCATTGGTTCCACAACTCTACGAACAGGCAAGACAAGTATGTTTGCTTATTTTGAATGTGCCATAATTTGCCTGTAATTGGAAGATAATTGTTTGCCGCAATTCCTTTGAAACCTGCAAATAAACAGAACACAAAGAAGGAAGCGAAGGTATTGTGGAATAAATCATATGGTTTATCAGCGGTTTTGAAAATTTGTTTACAAATTTGTTTACAAATCCCTTACTGTAGCACTTTTTCTCACCTTATCATAGCATGCAGTATTAACCTGAGTGTTTAAAAATACTTTAGCTTTCTGCCACACCCAGATCCCAAAGCGACTTCTGTGTGTAGAGCTGTATTCTCTCATCACATTGCAGCGCCTTATGACATTCTGTTTGTATGTTAACTATACAAACAATTTAAATGGAAAAAAAATTGGCATAGAATTTAGCGTGTTATCACTGTGTCAGCACGTGGGGCAGCACGGTGGCGTGGTGGGTAGCGATGTTGCCTCATAGCGAGGAGGGCCTGGGTTAATTTATCATTAAAAGTATAGAATGATTAAGAAAATTGCTTTAATTCTCTCACAGTATCCCTGCCACCTGTATTCTATTCATTTGGTTCGGGGGCAGGAGACATTGTTAATCCTCACATTGATGATGGAGGCTCGTCTGCTGTAAGACTGCAAAATCCATTCTCTTTTTTTGGACACACTTACTCTCAGATTTATGTGAGTGGATATATGTTATAATCTTCATGAAAGCTAAATGTGAATAATCAGAGAATTGCTTATATTTGAAAATGCTCTCTTTCCTTCTCTTGTAGGTCAACAACAATGGGTACCTGACATTTGATCAGTCTTGGAAAAACTATACACCCATACAGTTCAATGTTTATAGTGGAAGAGATATCATCGCTCCACTCTGGACTGACATTGATAACCGTGCAAATGGTGTGATCTCATATAATCAGTACAGTAACGGCAGCGTACTCTCACAGGCCACACGGGACATAAACCAGTACTTTCCAGGAGTGAACTTCAATGCCTCTTGGGTCTTTGTTGCAACATGGGACAGAGTTGCATACTTCAACTACTCAGGCACGGTAAGATATGACACTGTCTGACTGAGAGTATGAGAAAGGACACAATCCAAAGGCAGAACTCTTCATAGTTTGGTTGAGTACCTGTGTCCATTTCCCATCACTCAACAGAAGGCTGGAGGTTAGGGAACTGGCCCTGTAACCGGAAGGTTACTGGTTCGATCCCCAGTGCCGACAGTCCATGACTGAGGTGTCCTTGAGCAAGACACCTAACCCCCAGTTGCTCCCTGGGCGCCATGGATAGGGCTGCCCACCGCTCCAGGCAAGTGTGCTCACTGCCCCCCTAGTGTGTGTGTGTTTTCACTAGTGTGTATGTGGTCTTTCACTTCACGGATGGGTTAAATGCTTAAACACTTATTAAAAGTGGAGAATATTGGCTTTTTCTTGGAATAAATGTTTATTACTCACAGCAAGAAGGGCCGGGTTCAATTCCCCGTCCTGGTGACCAGGGTCCTTTCTGTGGGGAGTTTGCATGTTCACCCTGTGTCTGCAAGGGTTTCCTCCCACAGTCCAAAGACATGCAGTTGGCCACTACATTGCCCCTAGGTGTGAGTGTGTGTGTGATTGTGTGTGTGTGTGTCTGTCTGCCCTGCAATGGACTGGAAACCTGTCCAGGGTGTATCCTGCCTTCCACTCAATGACGCTGGGATAGGCTCACACACTCCCCCCGTGACCCTGAGGGAGAAGCGGCTTAGAAAATGTGTGTGTGTGTGTGTTTTGAACGGTCTCTCCTTTTCTTTCAGGAAACTTCCTTCCAGGTGGTTTTGATTTCCAGTGGACATGCTTCCTTTGTGTTGATGAACTATGGACCTATTGCTCCAACAAACAAACCACTGGCGGTAAAATGATCCTAACATCACGTCTGTGATATGAAACTTTTGTCTGTATGTTCTTTTTTAAAACGTTTGTCTCTGTAGGCGGGATATGCCACAGACGGCACAGACTGGTTTACGATTCTGTGGTCAAACGTCAGTGACCACGTCAACTTTTCAAATCTCAGTAACATGAGCAATGTGAACGTCTCGGGGCGCTGGGCCTTCGGGGTAAACGGACGACCCAGGGACAGCACTACAAAAGGTAATGATTTTTAAGACTTTCTCATAGACACTACACCTGTCAACAGAGAACAGCTGGTATAATAAATTCATTAGCAATAGCACATAGTGATCTTAGGATTGTGTTCAGCCATGGAAACCCATTTCATGAAGCTCCTGAGGCACACTGCTTATGTTTGCAGAGGAAGGTAAGATCTCTGTAGAAGTGAACTGGAGTGAACTGGAGTATTGGCTGGCACTGGGCCAACTGTTCTCACAAATTCCTGAGCACAGTCCAATACAGTTCAATCTAGTACTCCAGTCCACATTTTCCAGGTTTTTGCTCATCTCGTCACTCATCTCCATGGCACAAATGGGCGCTGTAGTTCTGTGCATGCTCTCTTATTAGATTCTCTTCTGAACTATGTTTGAATCAATACTGACCTGGTATTATCTTTGTGTCTATTAATTACACTGGAGAGGTTTGACTATCTGGATATTTTCATAGCATTATTATAGATTGATGTCTGCTCTTTGAGAATATCCTAATGCACCTGCAGTTCAGTTTTCCTCCATAAGCGCTCTGATTTCCGATATGATATTCTGTAGATTATGTAGATGTTCTCTGTATTGATAATCTCGTTTTACTAGATTACTACAATATGTCTTCATGTTTGCTTTAATCCTGTGTGTTGTTTTGCCTCATTACCCTTGAAACACAAGGGTAGCCATGCTTTTGCTGTAAGACGTGCACTGAAACCATGAGGCCACCACTAACCACATGCTTCACCCCAACAGTGGCCAACCCTGAACCCACAGCCCCCAACACTAAACACAAATAGCATATATACAGGACTTAGACAATAACATTACCAACCCAACACACATACCATATGCTTTGCATGTGGCCATCTGCCTAGCCACTTACCTATAGACACCACTTACCTTTCACCATTGTGTGTTAACCTAGATCTGATCTATAACTGACTTACCGAAAGAAATGTACAGGAGCATGAAATGTGTGTTTGAAAATACTTACTCTGGGTGTATTGTAAATTTTGGTCCTAACTGTAGAGGTGTGTAAATAAATAAGTCTCATTAAAAACAACAAATAAATAGACAACAATTTAATGGCTAAGAATTACTCAAGACCATGAATTAAAAGCTGTTGTATAAAATATATAACAAATGCATTGGGTTTAATCTGTTTAATACTGTATTATTTTAGAGATTTGCATATGTATGTACCCATTGGTTCCACAACTCTACGAACAGGCAAGACAAGTATGTTTGCTTATTTTGAATGTGCCATAATTTGCCTGTAATTGGAAGATAATTGTTTGCCGCAATTCCTTTGAAACCTGCAAATAAACAGAACACAAAGAAGGAAGCGAAGGTATTGTGGAATAAATCATATGGTTTATCAGCGGTTTTGAAAATTTGTTTACAAATTTGTTTACAAATCCCTTACTGTAGCACTTTTTCTCACCTTATCATAGCATGCAGTATTAACCTGAGTGTTTAAAAATACTTTAGCTTTCTGCCACACCCAGATCCCAAAGCGACTTCTGTGTGTAGAGCTGTATTCTCTCATCACATTGCAGCGCCTTATGACATTCTGTTTGTATGTTAACTATACAAACAATTTAAATGGAAAAAAAATTGGCATAGAATTTAGCGTGTTATCACTGTGTCAGCACGTGGGGCAGCACGGTGGCGTGGTGGGTAGCGCTGTCGCCTCACAGCAAGGAGGGCCTGGGTTAGATTCCCTGGCCAGGCGGCCAGGGTCCTCTCTGTGTGGAGTTTGCATGTTCTCCCCGTGTCTGCTTGGGTTTCCTCCAGGTTCTCCGGTTTCCTCCCACAGTCCAAAGACATGCAGTCAGGCCAATTGGAGATGCTAAATTGCCCCTAGGTTTGAGTGACTGTCTGTGTCTGTCTGTCTGCCCTGTGATGGACTGGTGACCTGTCCAGGGTGTATCCTGCCTTCCGCCCAAAGACTGCTGGGATAGGCTCCAGCATCCCCCCGCGACCCTGACGGCTTAGAAAATGGATGGATGGATCACTGTGTAGGTCATGTATATCACTGATGTTGAAAGAAAAGCTTGTATCTGGATCTTTGTCATTTTTCAGTTTTTGATGTAATCTGAAAATGCTTGTTCTTTATATTGTGTGTAAATTTCATGACAATTGGAACAAAAGAAATGGCCAGCAATTACTTGGAAAAAAACTCTGGTTCCATTGACTTACATTAAAATTAAAGCAGGTTTTTTTCATCCCCTGTATAGTTCTCATTTTGGAGGTATGAGGTTTTCTTCCAACATCAGCGATTCATCATGCTGCTGAAAGTTCATGCACCACCTTCCTGAATAGTAAAACATTTTTTGCTAGTGACCTGCAAAAGCTAGAAGCAATCCTCATTATAAAACACATTAATAGCACATTAATAAAAAATTAACTGCAAGGCAATGTTGTCTTATTGTGTCTGCTTTTTACCTTTACTACAGCTGCCATTCTTTTCAGGAGATTCACGTTTCATTTTCCAAAGAACTCAGTAGTTTTGCTATGTTGGCTTGTTTTGCCATAATTTAGCTACAGTAGGAAGATTTGTGTTTGCAATAATTCCTTTCAAACCTACAAATAACCAATACATACAAAACGTATGGTGGAATGAAATATGTCATTGTAGTTATGAAAATGTGTTTAAAAATCCATGAATATGAATTTCATTTAGTACTTATTGACTGTCTGTGTCTGTCTGTCTGCCCTGCGATGGACTGGCGACCCATCCAGGTTGTATCCTGCCTTCCGCCCGAAGACTGCTGGGATAGGCTCCAGCACCCCCCCGTGACCCTGACGGAGAAGCGGCTTAGAAAATGGGTGGATGGATGGATTTAGTACTTATTTATTATCCATTCATATCACAGTATAAAATTACAATTTGATTATTTAAAGGTAAAATTATTTTTCAGCACTCCTAATGTAAATGTGTATCCATGTCCCTGAATACTTCTCATTAGTTTTTGATACTGATCTTCTAAATGTATGAGTGTGTGTGCGGTTTGAATCCTCACCATATAACACATTAAGTATGCATTAATTGCAAGATGGTTTTATATTATAAAAATCAATATACCCACAACACCTTAAGGGAAACTCCCTTTAGGCAATAAACAGCACTAATGGAAAAATGATTGACAAAATGATTAATTTTCTATATTATTCCAATAGCATTATCATAGTAACATTGCCAAAAGTCATGGGACAGGAACTAGTATTGTGTGGGACCCCCTCTAGACTGGTGAAGTGCAGCAACACCACATGGCATCAATTCCAGAAGTGGACGGAAGATGCCTGGAGGGATGTTGAGCCATGCCATCTGGATATCCACAGCACTGTGGTGTTTGTAGGTGAAGGTGTGAGTGGAACTTTTCACCACATCCCATAAATGCTGAATTGGGGCAAACATGCAGGCCACATAATTTGTCAGAACTTTCCAGAATGCTCCTCAAACCAAGCCTGGATAGCTTGGGCCTGATGGCACGGTGCATTATGCTGCTCGAAGATTCCATCATTGTGGGGGTCCATGAAGGGCTGCAAATGTGAATAATGTAAATGTAAATAAATGACCATTGATCAAATATTTTTGTGATTTTCCCACAGATACCATTCGTGCAGTGCGACTGAAACTCACCACAAGCTTGAACATAAAAGACAACAATAACAAAACGATCATCTTACAACATGCAAGTTTCTGAATTCTTTCTAGGTTGGGATATAATGGAAGACAAGTGTTGGGAATACATGTTTAGAATACAGAAATTAAGCATCTGCATTAAGTGTCATGTTTGAGTAGACTGATAAATCAATGTCCTGGATTTAGACCTGGATTTTAGCTGAGCAATTTGATTTATCTGCACATGAATGCCTTTACTTTTAAGTGTGTAATAACTGTGTAGTTACACCTTAACACTACATGCAATAACAGTGTAACGACTGATGATTATTCACACTTAAATATGGATCTCAGAAATGTTATGTAAATGCACATTTATAACAATTTCGGGTTTTACCTATGCAATTACATAAGTGTACATAAGTCTACATCTTTATGTAGGTACTGTAAAATGATAGATTGGATGGTATTAATCCATATGATTTGATAAAGTTAAAGTGCAAGTATTTTGCAGTAACTTAGTAAAAGTTATACTTTATTATAAGCACATAGTTCCTGTGGTAGATTTTTTGTAGGTACCATAAAATTACAGATTGATGAGCCAACCATTGCTTTTGGGGTAGTATAACACACAAGGTCTGTGCAGCACTATGATGGCAGCACATTAACTGCAGTGTTGCGTATGTATGTACACTGAGACAAAACAATAGCAAGGCGGATTAACATAAACCTACCAATCCAATGGGCATGCACCCGCTCTTCACAAGTAGAACATGTACCCCAATGAAGACGACATAATATCAGACAGCCAAAGCGTACATAATAAAGATAAAAAAACTCATTCAAGTCATTAAGTCAATTGAGTCATTTAAGCATCCTAAGCTAAAGCGTACTGCCACAGCAGGTGTTGAGAATGACTTTTCATTTATGTCTTACCTCTGATGACTTTATGCTTTAAAACAGACAGTTTGCAGATCACTACCAACAAAAGATGAAGCTTTTTGTCTTTAATTTAGGTAGCTGACACTTTGTATTTGGCTTTGGAAATGGGCGCCCTCTGTATTACTCTGTTGAAGTATCAGTGTCACCTTTATGGAGATTCCTGACACATCTTTTGAATATTGGGAAAGTATATTCAAAAGAACGCAAGCTCACTGCTGAAACCTGATTGAGGTAATGGCAGATCGAGGAACTGTTGATAAGCAGTGTTCGGAGAAGAAACGGAAGTGCACTTTGAGGATTGGCGTGGCCTTAACACAATGACAAAGCTTAAATTAGTTCTCACTGCAAGTCGACACAGCTGTTTAGATTTTGTTTTAATTGGCCATGGGGCCTTAGGCATGGGATGAGGCCTGCCTTCACCCTATTATACATGTGTAATTAAATAAGAGAAAATATGTTGCTAACAGTGTACATCCAATAAAAAAGACACTAGTTTTTCTCAAGTGCTTTATCAAAATATATGCGAAATGTAATCTGATTATGTTCATTTTTTATGTACTGTGATGTTACTGAATATATTTAGGACAGTGTATTCAATATTCAGCCATCACTACTTTTTCAAAGCATTCTGCCCAATACCGGTACTCAAACAATCAAAATGTAATGTACTGTTACTTTGCATGGTTATATTAAGACAACTTTTCCCTCATTTTTTAGAACATGTGTGTAGCTCAAGTGAATAATAACATTTATTCAATTTGTTTTCAGCTTCAAGATGAGCTGAGGAGGCGAGGCACACCAGCCAATGTAAGAGTGAAACTGACATGCATTCAGAAGAAGAGACCATGATTAGTTGATGCAGAACGACCGAGAAGAATGTCACAGTTGTTTTAAAAGTCTGCAAAAACTGTTCAAACTATAAAGGAACTTTATAACACTATAATAACAGACCACGTCAAACAACATACACAACGTCTAACAGTTTGTAAATGAGTGCTGAGCGTGACAAATTTAATAATGTATGATATTTTAATTATTATAACATTATTAACAATTTACTTAATAAAATTGGAATTATCAACCATTCTTCCAAAATCTAATCATTACTTATATTGTGCTAATAATGATTTTGTTATTTCATATTAATATCTCATAAATTACTTGATTATTTTTATTGTTGGTATATCATTGCTTAGGTACTTAAATAGTAATGGTAGTAGTTACTAATTTGCCACTTTGTGAGGCATAAACATTTTCTTAATGCTTAGGAAATCATTATAAAGTGGTTAATAAATACTTTTTTGAAAGATTAATAATCATGTATTGGGTCCCTACTACAAGATTGTGATTTTATGAACTATTGTGGCATGCTGCCACTGGCTGTGCATTGGGTGTTTTCAGGCTATGCAAATAAGGCTCATGGGAAATGTGTGTATAGTCCCTACAGGAAGGATTAATTGTGTTTATCTTGCTGTTCCTTAGTTTGAGTCAATGTTATTTGGATGATTTCTTATTTGGGTGTGTGGGTTGGAGGGTTTTCGTGTCCTAGGAGAGGGGCACCAGTGGCATGAAGCCTTTGGTTAGTGGTGACCCTGCCCCCCAACATGAGTTCTGTGCATGTATGTTGGATTTTCCACTCATTCTCAATAAAAAGCAGAAGGCTGTGCTTTGTGTAAATAAAATCTAAATGAGATACCCGTATGCTGACGCTTGATTTCACGCACTGAAGCTGATTCATCACTCAAGGTTTCATAAATTAGACATTTTAACCTGCATCCTCTGCATTATGCCCATCTCAAACAGGTCCACGAGAGTACGTATCTGTAGTGGCTCTAGGGCTACTAAATTTTGTTTAATTTAGAACCTTTTTGCCAACTGTGTTTGCAAACTGTGGAATTAGACCTCCGCATTTAACCCATCCACAGCACAGTGAAGCACCCACATGCATGCACACTAGTGAACACACACACTAGGGGGCAGTGAGCACACTTTTGCCCGGAGTGGTGGGCAGTGCGATCCACAGTTCCCGGGGAGCAGTTGGGGGGTTAGGTGCCTTGCTCAAGGGTACTTCAGTCATGGACTGTCAGCTGGGGGGGTCGAACCATTGACCTTCCGGTCATAAGACTGGTTCCCATACCTCCAGCCTCCACGACTGTCTATTCTTGATGGGCATACCAACATCTAAAAAATCAGGCAAAGATACCCAATTTGTAGTATTCTCTATGGTGGGCAGGGTTCCCAGGTCCACAAAAGTCTATAGCTCAAAGTTTGCTTATAACCTATCCACCACAAACTGAAGCTTTTGTGACTGCATTTTCAAACTAGCCCAGTTTGGCGGGAAACCCACAAACCTGACAACCCTGACAACCCTGACAACAGGTACATGTGCTGTACTGGAGACTCCACAGCACAACCAAAGAAATGTGATAGCACATAATTCTACATAACCACCTCTTCTGCAGGTTGCTCTGCCCAGCTCAGAACAGGGCTGGTTCTGATCATTAGAAGACAGTTAGGCATGTCAAGACGCAATCTGCTAGTGGTCTAAAAGAGTATGTGTATAGTTTGGTCACACTGTGATTTCAGCTCTGACCAGCAGAGTGCAGTGCAGACAAATGCACTGAATGCCTTGAAACAGCAGGAAGGACTGAAAACGTATTTACACTTACATACATAAACTTGCAATATCCATTACAAAGGGGAAGGGTTGGTGGCAGGAGCATAGCCATGGAACAGTCACAGAGGAGTGGATGAGATTGTAGGTATGGAACATTAGAAAACAAAGGAATGGATGGGAGTATAGCTCTGGAATATCAGAAACGTAGGGGGTGAATGGGGTAGTCTGTCAGCATAGTTTATCATAGTGGATCATCATGAATTTAGTATTTTTCACAAACGATTATACAAATAATTCATATTTCTATCAAATTATAGAATTAGAGCTCCAAATCAAATCACATCAAATTTATTTGTATAGAACTTTTTACAATGGATGTCACAAAGCAGCTTCACAGAATTCCAGAAAAGACAAAGTTTTAACAAGAATGTAAAACCCCCAATTGAGCAGGCCAGGGATGACGGTGGCAAGGAAAAACTCCCTCAGAGCTGAGGAAGAAACCTTGGAAGGAACCAGGCTCACCAGGAGGGGACCCATCCTCCTCTGGTCAAACTACCTGCAAATGATTTTACTACTAATATTAATAGCAGTTGTATGAAAACATCAACATAGTTTTCCGGGCAGCTAGTCCAAGGCAGGTGGTGGTAGCTGGGGCGTGGGCAGCCGGTCTGAAGTGGGAGCAGGAGAGCTCAACAGTCAGTCGTCCTTCAGTGTCCAGCCGGTCATGTTGGCAGTCATATACTCGGAAAAAAGGCAGGGAGATGGAATTAGTTTTATTCTGTTTGTTTGTACGTTGTTCAGCCTGGATTTAAAGATTGAGACTATGTCTGAGTCATGAACATTTTCTGGAAGATCATTCCAGAGTTTGAGGGCTTTATAAGAAAAGGCTCTTCCCCCAGCTGCAGCCTTATGAATTCTAGGAACTATTAATGAGCCAGCACTCTGTGATCTGCGTAGTCGTGATGGCTCATAATAAGGAATAAAGTCTTGCAGGTACTCAGCAGTGTCACGGTTCGCTCCTCCCACTTCTCTATGTGCTTTTTCTGTTAGTCTGGACACCACAAAAGATATCTTGGCTTGGTCTGATCTTTGGACCCAGAAGGAGAACCTCTGTTTTGTTACTGTTTAGTAGGAGGAAATTACGTAACATCCAGCATTTCATGTCTTTTACACAGTCCTCTATTTTCTTTAATCTGTATTTGTCATCAGGTTTGGCTGATATGTACAGTTGGTATCGTCTGCGTAACAATGAAAGTTAATGCCATGGTTACTTATAACTGTGCCTATCGGTAACATGTATAGTGTAAATAATAATGGTCCTAAAATAGAGCCCTGCGGAACTCCAGATCTTACTTTTGAATAATTGGAAGATAAACTGTTTACACTGACGAACAGATAACGTTCTGTTAGATAAGATTTGAAACATGATAGGGCCGTCCCTGTGATTCCAACCATGTTTTCTAACCTTTCTAGGAGAATATTGTGGTTTATTGTATCGAAAGCTGTGCTGAGGTCAAGTAGCACTAACAGGGATACGTAGCCTTGATCAGAGGCAAGAAGAAGATTATTAGTTATTTCAACTAAAGCCGTCTCAGTGCTGTGATGTGACCTGAATCCAGATTGGAATTTTTCATATATATGGTTCTTATGTAGATATGAACTAAGTTGTTTGGCAACAGCTTTTTCTAAGATCTTAGATATAAACAGAAAGTTAGAAACAGGCCTGTAATTTGACAAAACGGCAACATCAAGATTTGGTTTCTTGATCAGAGGTTTGATAACTGCTAGTTTAAAAGCTTTGGGAACATGGCCCAGACTAAGGGACGTGTTTACTATAGTTAAAATTGGGTTTATAATAACTGGCAGTACTTCTTTGAGTAATTTTGACGGAATTGCATCGAGTGTGCAGGTTGTGCAATTTGCAGAAGAGATAACCTTTTGTAGTTCTAGCTGTGGGAGTCAGTAAAAAGTTTCTAGCCTTTCTTTTACAACTGTGTTTTGTTTTATATCAGCCACGTCAGATAACAGCCAAGTTGGATTTAATACTGTGGGTTGGATTTGTTGTCTAATATTTTCAATTTTATTATTAAAGAAGTCCATAAAAGCTTTACTGGTGAGAGTTGCTGGAATTTGTGGTTCAGTACCTGCCAGATTTTTGGTGGTTCAGGAAATCTAAACAGAACTCTAGGATTATACTTATTATTCTCGATCAGTGAGGCCAGATATGCTGAGCGAGCTTCAGTGAGAGCATTTCTATACTCTATAAGGCCGTCCTTCCAGGCAGAGTGGAACACTTCCAGCTTGGTTTGTGGCCATTTCCGCTCTAGTTTCCGAACTGTTTGTTTAAAGACACAGGTTTTATCGTTGTACCGTGGGGCTTTTTCTGCCTTATCCTTTTTATTTTAAGTGGCGCCACATTTTCTAAAGTAGATCGGAAGGTATTTTCTAAATAATCAGTTAGTAAATCTGGCTCCATTGGGTCTGATGGGGTGAAAACTGGCCTTCATAGTTCTAGGTTTTACTGAGCACTTTGTAGAATAACGAGGGGACATACATATATTATGGCTAAGTCGACAGCACATGACTGAGGAGGCCTTGAGCAAGACACCTAACCCCCAATTGCTCCCGGGGTCATGGATAGGGCTGCCCACCGCTCTGGACAAGTGTGCCAAGTGTGCTCACTGCCCCCTAGTGTGTGTGTCTATTCACTACTGTGTATGTGGTGTTTCACTTCACGGATGGGTTAAACACGGAGGTGGGATTTCCCCGTTTGTGGGGTTAATAAAAGATCACTTACTCAATTCTAAATATTTTGTCTGTGGCTGGATGTGATACAAACCTCGCAGACTATATTGTAATTATGTTGTCTGACAACAAATTCATTCCAAACCACAGGTATCTGAGTAATGTGAATGTCCCAGGGTGCTGAGTTTACATTCTTGTAAACCAACCTAGTGACGCACTAAGTTGTGTATGAACATGTGTGTCTGTGTGTTTGCCCTGTGAAGGACTGGTGACATGTTCAGGGTGTTTCCTACCTCCATCCTACCTGGTGTTAATTGAAGAAATATGTACTTGTGTGCATCCCATTCCCGCAGATAATGTTCCTGTACAATCATCATTTGAAAAAAAAAATTACAAGATAAAATTCCTTCTTTCTGTTGCAGCTGCAAGATGAACTGAGGAGGAGATGCAAGCCTACCACTTTAACAGTAAAAGTAAAACATGTACAGAAGAAAAGTCCATGATTAGTTGAATTGGATTGACTGAGGAGAATATATCATCCTTCATCCTTCATCATACCAATGAACATACTGTTGAATTTGGAAACGACTACCTAAAATGTAACGGTTTGTTCAATGAAATGGCAAAAGAACACTATACACTGTAACATAAAGAAGGCAGAAAGGGTTCTTTGTGCAGGTTGTGTGCAGGTTTGTAGAGGTTTAGCTGAAAGTTTCGATTCAAACATGGAATTAGAATCTCAGCATGTTCATTTGATCTTCTCTGATTTGAATTCCAAGCTAAACCTTTCCATATACCAGAGGGGGAGTTGTGAAGCATCAAATTTGCCACAGGAAGAACAGGCTGTTTTAAGTACGGTGTCAATTGAAAGTAAAAGACAACATTTCTTACTTCACATGTTCATAGAAATCCTCCTTGTCCTCTCTTACAAATGGAGTTATGACATAACTGAAGTTTGAGGAAAGACCACGCCTAAACACCTCCTACTTAATCCCAGATCCCGATAAATACCAGTCCTTCACTCCTACTCGTAACGAATTTCGCACCCCACCTCCTCCCCATTCTCCTCCACCTTGTCCACGCCTGCAATTGATCTTTAATATGGGGGGTGTCGGCCTTCTTGCGACCCGCAGAAGCTGTACTGAACTCCAGCCCAAAATTCCTCAGAGTTCCCCTCCTCTCATCATCTCACTTACGTGGTCTGCATTCGCAAAGAGCTGTTTTATGGCTTCACATAATGCTCTTACAGTCAAAGTTCCAATAGTGTTTAGCAAACTCTTTCTTTCTTTTCCAGGCAGGTTCACTACAGCTCTGTTGTTTTAAATGTCTTGCATGACTGCTTAATAATTCTTAAACACCCAAAATAATTAAAAACATTCTTTATTATAAAAACATTTTATTCTGTTCATAAGAATTTCTATGGCTACCAATAACTAATACATGTGGACCTTATGACCATTGTCTTACCTTGATGGAAAAAATGGTATATTATATATATAATATTTTCAATGTAAATCCAGCATGAAATTTCATTATCTGGGCGTATAGTTCTACTATTTTCAATTTCTAAATAACAAACATTACTTGCCAACATAACAAGATATTCAAGCCACATTACTACACCACAGGTTCAAACATGTACAGAACACTTTGGCAGGTATAGGTGTGTTTTTCTCACTCTTATAACTGCAAACCTTACATAACAGTTTAATGACCACTAAGTAGTCCATGCTATGTACTGGATACACCCTACAATTAAGAACCAGATTGTACAGAAAGTGAAACTATTTTATGCAGACACAAAAGGTTCATCTCAACTTGTACACGTTGTTCATCGTGACAAAATTAAGAGCAACCATTTATGTTTAATGATGGGACACCTACACATGTTTGGAAGCTTTTGAGGTATGATTTAAATGCCAAAAGATCATGGATAACTGAGGCTTCTTTTTTGAATGGAAAGTTTTCTTTTGTATCACTTTTTTTTTTAATCAAATTTCACTGTAATTATATGTTTTAAGTTGACTCCACATACCCTGTCCTGACCTGAGAGCCTTTTACTTTATTCTTTTATTTTGAAATGCTAGGGTATGAAAAGGTGCAAATATGAACCGTTCTCCTTTGAAAGTGAACATAGTATACTTTTTGAAAGCATTTAAAATACACAACCTGACCTCAAGGTCATTGGTTTAGCTTTCAGAATACACTTTTTTTAGTCTGTAACTTGAACAAAAATGTAGAGTAACCCTGTACAGTAACCCTTTTTCTGACAGAGCATAATATTTGTTTAGTGCATCTTTGGACATTATTTGCATACATTTTTTACAACTTAAATCCAGCATTACATTTCATCATCTGTTGTAAATATGATGGTGCACTCTTAGAAATAAAGGTAGTAAACTGTCACTGAGGTAGTACTGCTCTTGCCATTGTGGTGGGTTCCTCAGAGGGACATCTCGGTATCTTTGGTCAGGGAACATAACTGTACCATAATCCATTGAAAACATATTTTCTAAGTTGTACTGACTCCACACCCCCGTCATGTCTCCAGGCTTTTAATTTTACTGTTCTGTTTTAAAACATTTGGTTATGAAAATGTACTTTTCACCTGGAAAAAACTATTTTAAGGTTCACAATTGCACCTTAAAACAACTGTTGTGCCTTTGAGGGAATATTTACATTGTTTGTACCCTGACAGAACCTTTATTTCTAACAGTGTATGATATAATTTTACTGTTTTTTCTAAATAACAAACAAATTCAGACAAAAAAACCTTAACAGAACCTTTTGGCAGGTGCATTTGTGTTTCTCACTCTCGTAACTGGACTCCTTATATAATAGATGCATGACTGAATAGTTCATGCTATGCACTGACACATGCCTTATAATTAATAACTTGAAGCATAAGCTTAGACTTTAAGAAGAAATGAAACCATTCTTAATCTTCTAAGCCGCTTCTCCTTCTGGGTTGCGGGGGATGCTGGAGCCTATCCCAGCAGTCATTGGGCGGAAGGCAGGACACACCCTGGACAGGTCGCCAGTCCATCGCAGGGCACTATTCTTAATCTTCACTATATTTTAAAGTGCATTTTAAGAAGAAATTCACAGATTACATCTTATAAACGCTCCCTGAACCCTTTAGAAGTTGTTTGTTTTATGGAAAGTGAAACTATTTTATGCAGCAGGTTCACCTTGACTGCATTCTTTGGACGTGCTGTTCAGCCAGTTATGTTTAATGATGCGATAGTCGATACTAGCACTACGCTGCTGTTTCGACCCCTTCAAGCGCAGATGTTTGGAAGCTTCGACCAGGTGATTAAATGTCAAATGATCATGGATAAATGAGGCTTCTGAGTGTATCAGTGCACCACTGAAATCCGGAGCTTTGATTAACTGGAGCTTTGAACCTGTGATTGAGGGGTGATAGCAACAAAGTGACCATCATAAGTGAATACCCATTCATAAGTGACCATCAGTTCCCTGTGAACACATTTTTTCTAAAGGGGAGAACATGATATTTACATTTTTCCAGCATGTTATTTTTGCCATGGAGGTCCACTTAAAGTCAACTTCTGATTTATTGGCACCCCTCAAAAAATTAGCTAAGATTACTAAACTAAACAAACCAGAAATGCAAAGTGTCATATATTAGGCCTTGTCATGATTGGCCCCCTCCCAGTCCTCCATGTGCTTTTGTTTGGTTTTGGTCTTGTCCATGTGCTTCCTTGTTTTGATTCTTCCCTGCCCTGCCCCCTTGTTTCCAGACTCTGCCCTTGATTGTTTTCACCTATTTCTTGTTACCCTGTCTGTCCCTCTATCTCTCTGTGTTGGCTCTTTGGCCTTGCACTGTTTAATCCCTGATATTGGATTTGCAATTAATAGATCTCACTTCTCTAAGCATACGCATCCATCCTCCGCATTACAGGCTTAAACAAATGGGTACTTTGGTGTACATAAGTCATCTTTAGTAGACTGCCCTGTTTAAATTATAACACGTTTTTAATTGGGTTCAAATCTGGAGGCTGAGAGGGCAACTGCAAAAATTTTGAGTTCCCACAGCCATTTCTGTTTGGATTTTGATGTGTTTGGGGTCATTATCTTGTTGAAAGGTGAATCTTAAATGAATGCTTATCTTATTTTGTGATGTTCTTTAGGTTACGAAATGTAAGAATGTCTTAATTCTTACACATTACTGTTTAGTTCTTTTCACATATTTTGTAGTATAATGTTTAAATGGTACGCTTTTCACTTCTCAGGACAGAGTACCTAAGTTTGAATAATATTTTGTCTGAGATGAAAGATTTCTTTTACAGGGCAAGTTGCCTGCACTTACCAAATATACTGAAATGTTGAGTTATGTATGCATGGTTTTCATTGGAAAAGCTTCAAGAACAGAGTGAAATCATCGTCATTTGTACCATTTCCTTTTATAACACAGTTTGACCATAAATACCTGGTAAAGTTGAGTATAGTACACTGTAATGCACAAGAATTATTGTTTCAAAAGACAGAGTTGTCAAACGCCCTGCTTTCTTTTACAGTTCAGATTCAGTTTTCTATCTAGGTAATATACATATATACTATGTAAGATTCTACAGATTTGAGTGATCTGAACTCCTACTCACTAACATACAAAGAGGAAAAGGACTGTCCAGATTGTTATCAGTGTAAAGTTCAAAAGCCAGCATCTCTGATGGTGTGGGGGTGTGTTAGTGCCCATGGCATGGGTAACTTGCACATCTGTGAAGGCACCATTAATGCTGAAAGGTACATGCAGGTTTTGGAGCAACATATGCTGCCATCCAAACAACGTCTTTTTCAGGGACATCCTGCTTAGTTCAGCAAGACAATGCCAAGCCACATTCTGCACGTGTTACAACAGCGTGGCTTCATAGTAAAAGAGTGCAGGTACTAGACTGGCCTGCCTGCAGTCCAGACCTGTCTCCCATTGAACATGTGTGGCACATTATGAAGCGACAGAATACGACAACAGAGACCCCGGACTGCTGAGCAAATGAAGTTGCACATCAAGCAAGAATGGGAAAGAATTCCACCTACAAAGCTTCAACAATTAGTGTCCTCAGTTCCCAAACCCTTATTGAGTGTTGTTAAAAGGAAAGGTGATGTAACACAGTGCTAAACATGCCCCTGTCCCAACTTCTTTGGAACGTATTGCAGGCTTCAAATTCAAAATGAGTGAATATTTGCAAAAAATAATAAAGTTTATCTGTTTGAACATTAAATATCTTGTCTTTGTAGTGTATTCAATTGAATATAGGTTGAAAAGGATTTGCAAATCATCGTATTCTGTTTTTATTTATGTTTTACACAACGCCCCAACTTCATTGGAATTGTATTTCCTTTTATTTGCCACAATGCTGCCCACAAATATACAAGGACATAATTGTCCCATACCAGCTTTGTGACAAGCAGGTTTGGGTGGTTGAACACATTTAAACTTGGCAACAGGCAAAGTGCTTCAGTGTGAAAAGGAGAATGTGCAGGAGTGCCCTCCTGTCTGAGGTATGTGATCTTCACTAGCTTTTGCAGTTTGTAAAATTGTATAATGGTAATGTCAACAACATAGCAACTGGTTCATGATCTAAAGTAAGATTCATGATTTTTCTATTACAGATTTGAATATTTATGTGACATGCTGAGTTCTATGTGGCAATGGACCATTCAGTTCAAATACCTGTGGTATCTCTGAAGACAGTGGCAATCATATTAATGATAAGTATGTTCTTTAATGGGTTTTATCCAAAATTGACTCAGTCAACTTGAAAGATTAAAATAGGTTGCTGATTATATGTTCATATATGCTGTCTTGATATTTCATAGGTGGATTTACAAAAGCACAAATAGGTAATCACACTATTTAAATGTCATTGGACTTTGCCCAGTTCATCATGTTTTAAACACTTTATTCATCTTTTATGTTCTGTTGCACATTGTTCATTCATCTAAAAGCTATGCAAGGTGTTGTTTCACTAATTTTCAAATACTTTCCAGTTTGTATATAATTATCATATTGCTTTAACCCTCTTCTGCATGACATTGCCTCTAGGCAACAAACCCCCTTTTCCTCACTTTACACAAACTTTAAACATATTTAACAACAATTAAATATTAATTAAATGTCTGTTGTAAAAAGCACTATGTAAATAAACTTTGACTAATGTAAAATGTATTACTACAGTTTCCACCACAGGAAGCCCAACCGATTCCACAGCTGCGGACATCGGCACAACAGGTATGGAATGATTCTCTTTACTTGTGCCTGTGAATGGCGTGCTGATTGTCTAAGATCTTGCCAGGTTTGAGCTTCGATTGGCAAAGTCTGCTTCTGCATTATGCTAATCCAAAACTGATCCACAGTAGTACATATTTATTTACAGTACAAAACTTCAATATAAACCACTTTAATTAAACCATCACTATATTTACAGAAGTGTTTGGAGATACGTTGAGAGGAAATGCACAGAAGTTAGTTTCATAAACAGAACAGCATTTTTTTTGCTTTTGTTTTAATGCAAATGTATTATTACAGTCGTCGCCACGCAAATCCCAACCAGGTCCACAGCTGCAGACGTCGGCACAACGGGTATGCAATTAATTTTGCTTCTGAATGCTTTGCTGATTGAACAACAGTCTGTGTTCACCTCTGATATACTTCACTCCAGCTCTTCAATATGCTCATCTAGAACAAATTTCTACAAATTTCAACAGCAGGTGGAAATATGTTTACTACATGAAACAGTGATACAAAATCCACAAACTGCAAAACAAATTCAGACCAGCATTTTTACAAAAGAACAGACTATGTGTTTATGTTATTTCAAATTTATTATTACAGCCATCAGCACGGTCCAAGACCCCAGCAGTTCCGTAGAAACAAAAACTGGAATAACAGGTACGTTCTAGTTACTATTTTGTGCAATACAAATTCCCATTGTAAACAGCAGCAAAACAATGTTTTCTGTATTTTATGAAATGTCTTTGCAGATCTAAGACCCCATGATTGGAACATAAACGGTGACATGCTGGGGGTATATAAGTCCTTGTTTATTTAGAGCCTTAAAAAATCGTAAAAAGAACTTTAAAATCTATCTTAAAAGATGCAGGCAGCCAGTGTAGTTCTCCTGAAATGGGAGTGATATGAGTTCTTTCTCTCGTTTTTGTTCAAATCTGTGCTGCTGCGTTTTGTACACTGTTGCATTTCTCTGCAGCACTCTGAGATCGAAAATGCTGACGTTTAGCCGTATATCTCAAATGATATGAAGCTACTTGAGTGACTGCGGATAAAGCAGAACTCTAAGATCAGAGCTTTAGTACCATGGAGAGGCAAATGCCATAAAACTGCACCTTGCGGGACTCTGCAAGAATCTTAAATGATTTAAGATGGTTATCTTCCTGGGTTGGGGGGTGCTGTAGCCCTGGACCTAAATAGGTAATTCAGTTTTTCAGGGTGATCTCCCCCTGTGTCTTGATATTGTTGGGTTTCATTTTTTTTCTGGTTTTTTTTTTGGGGGGGGGGGGGGTTGTTTGGGAACTTTAGCTTTTTGCAGGCTAGTCAAAGTCAAAAGAGACCTTGAAGCCAAGACACTACCAGAAACAGGAGGGTTTTTTGTGCTGAAGAATGTTGAGAGGAAAGTCAGAGGTGTAGTTTCATATACTGATGAACCTGCTGCTACACGACATGAACTACCGTTGCTTCACATGCTTTTCTGTGTTTTTAGTAAATTCTACTAATAGTAAAACCTTGTTCTCTGTTCATATCGCTCTTGTGTTATTGGTGTCGACCAGAAGACGATGGGCTCTTCTTTTGAGTCTTGGTTCCTTTCAAGGTTCTTCCTCTTGTTCTTATTTAGTCTTTTCTTGCCACACTCTTTTCTCGCCATTGGCGGCGCTCACTGGGGCTTCGGACTCTAATTTTTCTGCAAAGCTGCTTTGTGACAATAAGCACTATGTAAATAAACTTTGACTAATGTAAAATGTATTATTACAGTTTCCACCACAGGAAGCCCAACAGATTCCACAGCTGCGGACATCGGCACAACAGGTATGGAATGATTCTCTTTACTTGTGCCTGTGAATGGCGTGCTGATTGTCTAAGATCTTGCCAGGTTTGAGCTTTGATTGACAAAGTCTGCTTCTGCATTATGCTAATCCAAAACTGACCCACAGTAGTACATATTTATTTACAGTACAAAGCTTCAATATAAACCACTTTAATTAAACCGTCACTATATTTACAGAAGTGTTTGGAGATACGTTGAGAGGAAATGCACAGAAGTTAGTTTCATAAACAGAACAGCATTTTTTTTTGCTTTTGTTGTTAATGCAAATGTATTATTACAGTCGTCGCCACGCAAATCCCAACCAGGTCCACAGCTGCAGACGTCGGCACAACGGGTATGCAATTAAATTTGCTTCTGAATGCTTTGCTGATTGAACAACAGTCTGTGTTCACCTCTGATATACTTCACTCCAGCTCTTCAATATGCTCATCTAGAACAAATTTCTAACGGCAGGTGGAAATATGTTTACTACATGAAACAGTGATACAAAATCCACAAACTGCAAAACAAATTCAGACCAGCATTTTTACAAAAGAACAGACTATGTGTTTATGTTGTTTCAAATTTATTATTACAGCCATCAGCACGGTCCAAAGCCCTAGCAGTTCCGTAGCAACAAAAACTGGAATAACTGGTACGTTCCAATTACTATTTTGTGCAATACAAATTCCCATTGTAAACAGCAGCAAAACAATGTTTTCTGTCCATCCATCCATCCATCCATCCATCCATCCATTATCTTCCGCTTCTCCGGGGTTCGGGTCGCGGGGGCAGCATCCTGAGCAATGAAGCCCAGACCTCCCTTTCCCCAGCCACTTCCACTAGCTCCCTGGGAGGGATTCCGAGGCGCTCCCAGGCCAGCTGGGCGATATAGTCACGCCAGCGTGTCCTGGGTCTTCCCCGGGGTCTCCTCCCCAGTGGACTTGCCTGTGACACCTCCCAAGGGAGGCGTCCAGGAGGCATCCTAACAAGATGCCCGAACCACCTCAACTGGCTCCTCTCGGCGTGAAGAAGCAGCGGCTCTACTCCGAGTCCCTGCCAGATGACCGAACTTCTCACCCTATCTCTAAGGGAGAGCCTAGCCACCATGCGGAGGAAACTCATTTCGGCTGCTTGTATTCGCGATCTCGTTCTTTCGGTCATTACCCAAAGCTCATGACCATAGGTGAGGGTGGGAACGTAGATCGACCAGTAAATCAAGAGCCTTGCCTTATGGCTCAGCTCTTTCTTTACCACAACAGACCGGTAAAGAGCCCGCATCACTGCTGACCCAGCACCAATCCGCCTGTCAATCTCCCGCTCCCTTGTACCATCACTCGAGAACAAGACCCCGAGATACTTAAACTCCTCCACTTGAGGCAAGAGCTCATCCCCGACCCAGAGAGGGCTCTCCACCCTTTCCCACGTGAGAACCATGGCCTCGGATTTGGAGGTATTGATCCTCATCCCGGCCGCTTCACACTCGGCTGCAAACCGATCCAGTGAATGCTGAAGTTCACGGCCTGATGTCCCCAATAGGACCACATCATCTGCAAACAGCAGCAATGTGACCCTGAGGTCACCAAACCGGACACCCTCTATCCCCTGACTGCGCCTAGAAATTCTATCCATAAAAATTATGAATAGAATCGGTGACAAAGGGCAGCCCTGAGTCCAACTCTCACTGGGAAAAGGTCTGACTTACTGCCGGCCATGTGAACCAAACTCCTGCTTTGTTTGTACAGGGCCTGAATGGCTCGTAGCAAAGAGCCATGTACCCCGTACTCCCGAAGCACCTCCCACAGAATACCCCGGGGAACACAGTCGAATGCCTTCTCCAAATCCACAAAGCACATGTGGACTGGTTGGGCAAACTCCCATGAACCCTCCAGAATCCTGGAGAGGGTAAAGAGTTGGTCCAGTGTTCCACGACCAGGGCGGAACCCGCACTGCTCCTCCTGAATCCGAGGTTCGACTATAAGCCGGACTCTCTTCTCCAGTACCCCTGCATAGACCTTACCAGGGAGGCTGAGGAGTGTGATTCCCCTGTAGTTGGAACATACCCTCCGGTCCCCCTTTTTAAAAGAGGCACCACCCCCGATGTCCACGCAATGTTGAAAAGGCGTGTCAGCCAAGACAGCCCCACAACATCCAGAGCCTTGAGGAACTCGGGACGGATTTCCTCCACCCCTGCAGCCCTGCCGCCAAGGAGATTTTTAACTACCTTAGCGACTTCGGCCTCAGTAATGGACAAGCCTATTCCCGTGTCCCCAGACTCTGCCTCCTCACTGGAGAACGTGTTGGTGGGATTGAGAAGGTCCTCAAAGTATTCCTTCCACCGCCCAATGACGTCTTCAGTCGAAGTCAGCAGCACACCATCTCCACTATATACAGTGCTAGTGGCACACTGCTTTCCCCTTCTGAGTTGCCTGACGGTTTGCCAGAATCTTTTCGGAGCCGACTTAAAGTCACTTTCCAAGGCCTCACCGAACTCTTCCTACACCCAGGTTTTTGCCTTGGCAACGACTGAAGCCGCAGATCGCTTGGCCTGTCGATACCTGCCAGCTGCCTCTGGTGTCCTACAGGCCAACCATGTCCGGTAGGACTCCTTCTTCAGCTTGACGGCATCTCTCACCTGGGGTGTCCACCACCGGGTTCGAGGATTACCGCCCCGACAGGCACCAACTACGTTGCGACCACAGCTACAGTCAGCCGCTTCAACAATGGAGGAGCGGAACATGGCCCATTCTGAGTCAATGTCCCCCACCTCCCCCGATATCTGGTCAAAGTTCTGACGGAGGTGTGAGTTGAAGATCAATCTGACAGGTTCTTCTGCCAGACGTTCCCAGCAAACCCTCACTATACGTTGACTGGCATCTTCCCCCACCACCTGATCCAACTCACCACCAGATGGTGATCAGTTGACAGCTCAGCTCCTCTCTTTACCCGAGTGTCCAGTAAACATGGCCGCAAGTCGGCTGACACGACTACAAAGTCAATCATTGAACTGCGGCCTAGGGTGTCCTGGTGCCATGTGCACTTATGGACATCCTTGTGTTCAAACATGGTGTTCGTTATGGACAAACTGTGGTTTGCACAGAAGTCCAAAAACTGAACACCACTCGGGTTCAGATCAGAGAGGCCATTCCTCCCAATCACACCCCTCCAGGTCTTACTGTCATTGCCCACGTGAGCGTTGAAGTCCCCCAGTAGGACAATCGAGTCTCCAGGATGAGCACTTTCAAGCACCCCTCCCAAGGACTCTATGAAGGCTGGGTATTCTGAACTGCTGTTCGGTGCATAAGCACAGACAACAGTCAGGACCCGTTCCCCAACCCGAAGGCGTAGGGAAGCTACCCTCTCGTCCACCGGGGAAAACCCCAACATACAGGCGCCGAGTCGAGGGGCTATGAGAAAGCCCACACCTGCCCGCCGCCTCTCACCATGGGCAACTCCAGAAAAGAAAAAAGTCCAGCCCCTCTCAAGGAGATTGGACCCAGAGCCCAAGCTGTGTGTTGAGGTGAGCCCGACTATATCTAGCCAGTATCTCTCAACCTCGCGCACCAACTCAGGCTCCTTCCCCGCCAGTGAGGTAACGTTCCAAGTTCCAAAAGCCAGTTTCAGCAACCGAGGATCAGAACGCCAAGGCCCACGCCTTCGGACACTGCCCGATCCACAATGCACCGCACCCCTACTACTGCCCCTCCCATCGGTGGTGGGTCGATGGGAGGGGGGACTCATGTAGCTCCTTCGGGCTGGGCCCGGCTGGGCACCATGAGTGAATGCCCGGCCACCAGACGCTCGCTGGCGAGCCCCTCCCCCAGGCCTGGCTCCAGGGTGGGGCCCCGGTAACCCTGATCCGGGCAGGGTACACAAGTCCTGCTTTCTTGTTGTCCTCATAGGGGTGGTTATGGATCACACTTTGTCTGGCCTGTCACCTAGGACCAGTTTGCCATGGGAGACCCTACCAGGAGCTTTTGCTCCAGACAACACAGCTCCTAGGGTCCTTCAAGCACACAAACCTCTCCACCACGATAAGGTGGTGATCCATGGAGAGGTATTTTATGAAATGTCTTTGCAGATCTAAGACCCCATGATTGGAACATAAACGGTGACATGCTGGGGGTATATAAGTCCTTGTTTATTTAGAGCCTTAAAAATTGTAAAAAGAACTTTAAAATCTATCTTAAAAGATGCAGGCAGCCAGTGTAGTTCTCCTGAAATGGGAGTGATATGAGTTCTTTCTCTCGTTTTTGTTCGAATCTGTGCTGCTGCGTTTTGTTGGGGGGTGCTGTAGCCCTGGACCTAAATAGGTAATTCAGTTTTTCAGGGTGATCTCCCCCTGTGTCTTGATATTGTTGGGTTTCATTTTTTTTCTGTTTTTTTTTTTGGGGGGGGGGGGTTGTTTGGGAACTTTAGCTTTTTGCAGGCTAGTCAAAGTCAAAAGAGACCTTGAAGCCAAGACACTACCAGAAACAGGAGGGTTTTTTGTGCTGAAGAATGTTGAGAGGAAAGTCAGAGGTGTAGTTTCATATACTGATGAACCTGCTGCTACACGACATGAACTACTGTTGCTTCACATGCTTTTCTGTGTTTTTAGTAAATTCTACTAATAGTAAAACCTTGTTCTCTGTTCATATCGCTCTTGTGTTATTGGTGTCGACCAGAAGACGATGGGCTCTTCTTTTGAGTCTTGGTTCCTTTCAAGGTTCTTCCTCTTGTTCTTATTTAGTCTTTTCTTGCCACACTCTTTTCTCGCCATTGGCAGCGCTCACTGGGGCTTCGGACTCTAATTTTTCTGCAAAGCTGCTTTGTGACAATAAGCACTATGTAAATAAACTTTGACTAATGTAAAATGTATTATTACAGTTTCCACCACAGGAAGCCCAACCGATTCCACAGCTGCGGACATCGGCACAACAGGTATGGAATGATTCTCTTTACTTGTGCCTGTGAATGGCGTGCTGATTGTCTAAGATCTTGCCAGGTTTGAGCTTTGATTGGCAAAGTCTGCTTCTGCATTATGCTAATCCAAAACTGACCCACAGTAGTACATATTTATTTACAGTACAAAGCTTCAATATAAACCACTTTAATTAACCCATCACTATATTTAGAGAAGTGTTTGGAGATACGTTGAGAGGAAACACACAGAAGTTAGTTTCATAAACAGAACAGCATTTTTTTTTTTTTTTTTTTAATGCAAATGTATTATTACAGTCGTCGCCACGCAAATCCCAACCAGGTCCACATCTTCAGACTTCGGCACAACAGGTATGCAATTAAATTTGCTTCTGAATGCTTTGCTGATTGAACAACAGTCTGTGTTCACCTCTGATATACTTCACTCCAGCTCTTCAATATGCTCATCTAGAACAAATTTCTAACAGCAGGTGGAAATATGTTTACTACATGAAATAGTGATACAAAACCCACAAATTGCAAATCAAATTCAGACCAGCATTTTTACAAAAGAACAGACTATGTGTTTATGTTATTTCAAATTTATTATTACAGCCATCAGCACGGTCCAAGGCCCCAGCAGTTCCGTAGAAACAAAAACTGGAATAACAGGTACGTTCTAGTTACTATTTTGTGCAATACAAATTCCCATTGTAAACAGCAGCAAAACAATGTTTTCTGTATTTTATGAAATGTCTTTGCAGATCTAAGACCCCATGATTGGAACATAAACGGTGACATGCTGGGGGTATATAAGTCCTTGTTTATTTAGAGCCTTAAAAATTGTAAAAAGAACTTTAAAATCTATCTTAAAAGATGCAGGCAGCCAGTGTAGTTCTCCTGAAATGGGAGTGATATGAGTTCTTTCTCTCGTTTTTGTTCAAATCTGTGCTGCTGCGTTTTGTACACTGTTGCATTTCTCTGCAGCACTCTGAGATCGGAAAGGCTGAAGTTTAGCCGTATATCTCAAATGATATGAAGCTACTTGAGTGACTGCGGATAAAGCAGAGCTCTAAGATCAGAGCCTAGTTTTAGTACCATGGAGAGGCAAATGCCATAAAACTGCACCTTGCGGGACTCTGCAAGAATCTTAAATGATTTAAGATGGTTATCTTCCTGGGTTGGGGGGTGCTGGGGCCAATCCCAGGGCTCACTTGGTGGAAGGAAATAAACACCCTGGACAGGTCGCCAGTTCATCACAGGGCAGACACACAGACGTACACGATAACACACATGCACTCTAGTCGGGCACTCTAGATTTTATTATTTTACAATTTAGTATCTCCAGTTTGTTTGGCTGCATGTCTTTAGACTTGTATATGTATTAGAAATAGTTTTGTATTAGAAATCTAATATTGTATTAGAAATCATTTACATTCTATCAAATAGTCTTGGTCCAAAGGAAGCCTTGCACAGGGACTCAGAACAAAGAAACCCATAGGATTTGACTCCAATATGTAATTGAAAATAGTCTGAGAATATGAGTTACCCTAGGATGATCAGTAATACAGGTGAACCCAGACCCACAGTTTATTAGATAAGTAGTCTGTTTATCTATTTAGGTATTATCTCTGGGAGCTAGCTGATTAGAATATCTGAATATCTTTATGCTGTCGTATGTTTTCTGAGATTAAAAAAATACAGCATTTGTACCCAAAACATACATTACCTGATATTCTGTAACCACATAAACAATTAGTCTGTGTTACAGGACATATCTTCGTAAATGAACGGACTACTTTACAAAGACTAGATTTCATACAAAAGGGCCTGTTTAAATTTTTCGTAAACTTTTCCATTATTCCATGGAATGTTAAAGAATGAAATATTTCTACCGACAAAACTACAGAAAAAAAAGCCAGTTCCACAGGAAATTTACAGGGGGGTACTGATAAATATAGCACTGATAAATATATCAGCCGAATATTCCAAAAGGGAAACATTTGTGAGACTGTTTAAAGAATATTTGATCAAATATATTTAGGAATCAGGTCGGTTTGCCCCCCTTCATGCATTCTAAGGTTAATATGCTCTTCCCTCAGTTAAGCATTTAAAGTCATGCATTTCTTTGGCTTTTTTTGTCTTTAACAGCTGCACTTACTACTGCAAACCCTGGTTATGACCCGTGCAGTAACTATACAGTCCTGGATCAGCCCTGGAGAGCTACTAATGAATCATGGAGTAATGTCTGTGATCAAGACTTCGAGTGGAGCGGCTGGTATCGTCTTCTCTACTATGGGATGAACATACGCATGCCAGAGGTCTGCAGTAGTGGATGTTCCACTAATATTCCTCTCTGGCTAAACGGCTCACATCCCCGGATACAGGATGGAATAGTCACCCGTCAGATCTGTTCTAATGTTGGAGGAAGCTGCTGCTATAGTTACTACAGTACAACCTCCATTCGAGTCAAAGCGTGCCCAGGAAACTTTTCTGTCTATGAATTCATTGGAAACCCTTATTGGTGGTGTTCAGCCTACTGTGCAGGTTTTATTTATGGCATTTTTGTTTGAACCATTCCTATTTTATTCTCTTGCTTGAAATTCTTGTAATATTAAAAAACATGTTTTTGCAGATATCACCACACTAACCCCAAGCAACTTCTCAACAACCGGAGCCAACCCAGAAACAAATATAAGTATGTAACTTGATTGTTTGATGATTATTAAAAATAAATATACTTAAATATATACTTGATTTTAGAAATTGTGTATGCACGCACATTTGCTATGTGGTCTGCGTACCACACACACACACACACACACACACACACACACATTTTCTAAGCCACACCTCCCTCAGGGTCACGGGGGGGTGTTGCGTACCATCTAAATATGAAAGTTATATCTTTTAGGGGGCAGATCAGGGCAAAAACATCACCCAAACATTTTATTTTGCCTATTGCTGACACCACAGCAGCTTGCTGTGGTATAGGGCATCCATTATTTATTTTGGTAATGCATCTCGCCAACACATTACAAATGTCACATTAATTCCTGAAGATGCCTCAACCGAATGCACAATACATAGGCCAGACTTTTCTCAGGAATTTTGGCCCAAATATCTAAATATGTAACTAAAAGTTTACGCTGTTTGCCACATGTCTGTCTTGGGTTCTGTTTCACAGCAACAGACTCCAGCTTTGACCCATGCTATAACTATACTGCCCTGGACAACTACTGGAGAAATACACGCACAAACTACAGAGGACATGATGACACCCTTGTAGAATGGAAAGGCTGGTATCGACTGTATCTTCAAGGAAAAAGTGCTCAAATGTCTGAGTGGTGTGTGGGTTATATGACATGTGGTGGTTTTACTCCACTGCTGCTCAGAGGTTCACATCCACAGATCGGTGATGGAATTGTCACTCGTGAAATCATTGGGTCTCGTGACTTAACATGCAGTTACTACAAATCCAACCCAGTTCAAGTCAAGGCTTGCCCAGGAAATTATTATGTCTATAAACTTGTTAAGCCGGATGTATCAATCCCTGTTCCTTCCTACTGTGCAGGTACAGCAAAACTCCTTTTTACTACCTTATTTTTTATTGTTATTGTATTCTATCATGATTAGTTTCGATTAAAACCCTCTAGTATAAAGCTCTTTGATATTTGATTTTGTATATTTTGTTTCCTTCACTAACAGGGAAAGAGAGAGCTAAGCACCAGACAATAACTTCTGAAAACTAAAGTTTTAATTGTGTAAAACATAAATGACAGTAGAAATATCCAAATAACTCTTGTTTTGATTACAGTGTCTTTTAGCAACTCCAGCGTAGACCCCTGCTACAGCTATACTGCCCTGAATGAAGCTTGGAGAAGCAGCACTGACTCCACCACAACTTCACAATGTGATATGTATGTGAACTGGGTGGGCTGGTATCGGCTGTTCTATCAGGGGCAAAGTACCAAAATGCCAGAAACATGTGTCAGTCCAAACAAGTGTGGCACTAACATCGCACTTTGGCTCAATGGCTCTCACCCACGTGTGGAAGATGGAGTGGTGGTCCGGCAAATCTGTGGAAACAGTGGCAGTGATTGCTGCTTTCACAAATTCTTCCCAATTCAAGTGAAAGCCTGCCCGGGAAACTACTACGTGTACGAGTTTGTCAAACCGAATATCTGCAATGCAGCATATTGTTTAGGTAATGTCCTGAAACACTTGCTTGAAAATGAATAAGATAAATTCTTGATTTAGAAATGCTAATGTTCTTTTTCTCAAAATGTTGCAGTTTCTGCACACTTCGATTTTCATGTGCAAGGAATCAAATAATCTACTTATTTTAAATATATGCTATGGCCAAAATCATGTGGAGACCTATCCTAATTATTGAGTTCAGGAGTTTCAAAAACACTCATTGCTGTTTGTTTGTAAGTTAGCACTGGTTTCCTGTGGGTCTGTTTAGAATTCAGCTCCATTTTAATAAATTGCCTGCTCCTACACATCATAAAACAGAGGTCTGTGGCCTGTCCTGTTATAGAAGACAGTTCTTAGCCACATTAAGCCACAAAATGGACCAGATAATCTAACCACCTGGGCTAAAGTTGAAGAATAAACCACCTGGGCTAAAGTTGAAGAATCAACCACCTGGGCTAAAGTTGAAGAATCAACCACCTGGGCTAAAGTTGAAGAATCAACCACCTGGGCTAAAGTTGAAGAATCAACCACCTGGGCTAAAGTTGAAGAATCAACCACCTGGGCTAAAGTTGAAGAATCAACCACCTGGGCTAAAGTTGAAGAATCCTTGCATTTTGCAGCACCACTTCCCATTCTGTAGTCCCTCCAGTGTCTCTGCCAGTGGCTGCTCCAGCTCACCACTGAACTCCGCTTCTCATGGCTGAACATTCTACTGTTAGAGTGGCTGAAGTTGTTGAAGAGCTCCCAGTGACACTATGTAATTTCATGTGCCTGAGATACTGGTGTCTACACTTGAATCACTTCACAAAAACATTTGTATAAAAAGAACAGGAATGCTATCATGAAAAACTGCATGTCAACTACAATAAGTTCTATAAGTCTGTGAAAGTGTTCACATTTTTATACACCTGGATGGGACTGAATTATTTTGACCTACACCTGGGAAAGAAATTTGCTGGGTTACATCTCTAACAATTGATTTCTTGTCTTCTTATTTATCTTTAGTTGTTGTATTTTAAAGGATTCACACTAAATAAAAGGTGACATTCCTAGTCAAATGTTCGTTAAAAAGCCAAAAAGGTTTAATATAGAAAGAATAGTAAATTTTAATGGTTGTCCATTTGCTTCCAGTTCCTTATAGGCTATTTCCCATTCTACCTGGTACCATTCAGCAAGCAGTTACTGTTGATGGAGGTTCTACGCTGATCCAGCTGGACTATCCATTCTTCTACTTTGGAAAACCACACTCCCAGTTATATGTAAGTATAAAAACACAATAGAGTGATTAATGATATATTCTGTTAAAGTGCCTTCCAGGATTATTCGCACCATAAATAAAAGGAAAATAATAAACTGTGCCAGGTAGGTTAGATTTTTGCATTTCAAATCTACAGCATAATTTCTTAGGTCTTCAGGTTGTAAGGGGTATATTAAGCAGAGAAACAAATTTTTGGCACTAGTATATTCTGATTGTCCCTGATTTTACCCCTGTCCCTGTGCGCTGCTTCTTTGGCTTGACAAAGCATCAATAACCACAGAGTTTTTAAGATGACTAACAGAATTGTACTGAAACTGTTGCTCCAACTTCGTGTAATCAGTTTCAAATTCTAATTGCTTAGTTGATTACAATGGCCTGAGTTTATATGTCCTTCTTTCACCCTGTCTTTCCATTTTTCCTTCATTTTCTTAACAACCACTTCTATTTTGGTGGTTCTTAATCTGAGGTCACATGATTGTTGTCAAAAAGAAGTACACATGCTTATATTTTATGCTTGGTGAAGCTACCCACAGTGCTGGAGCAGAATAAAAATAATTACATAATTGTAAAATAACAGTCAGATGCACGGTCGCTGCTCTGCAATTCTGGTTACACATATTTTTACAGAACAATCTTACTTGCTTCCAGGAATAACGTTATGTGATGCAAAGGACATAAAGTCCCTTCTAAAAAAAGGTTTAAAAATGATCTTAACTGTGACTGACTTAACAGTTAAGATTGTTCTTTTTAAGACCTGCTGGTGCACCCAACTCCATTTCGTGCCCTATACAGTTAGAGCCTGGTAACTGCAGAGCAGTGGTTCACTTGCCATGTGTCCGGTGTCAAGCTGAATCCAGAAAACTGCACCTTTGACTAGAAGAGGGGTCCGTAACCCAAATATTAAAAAGAGCCATTTTGGCCTTTCAACAAAAATCAAACCACATTGGGAGCCACAAAACAAGGGCCACCATGTACATTTTACCATCATGGCTGTGAATATGTTTCAGCATGTGCTAATGTACTAGTATAAGCTAAAAATACAATATAAATGAAAATTCCTTTGCTCTGTATTAAGCTTTAGCTCAGTTATAGCTGCTTTTCTTGCATCTCTGGCAGGAAACATTTCCAGAAAAGTAGAATAGTTTCTTGTAGAACATCTCTAAGCATTCAGCTTTTTATGAGGCTGAAGACAGTTTCTCATTTGCCAGCTTCTTGTTCAAAGTTTCCCATTCCACCTTGGTGCCAGAAGCAGCAGAAAGTAACTGCTGCACTCTTTAAGGTGGAATGGGGAAACTCGAACACGAAGTTGGCAATCGACTTTAAGCGTTTAAGATTAAACATATCAGGAAATCAGCTGGAGTGCTTATGAATGCAAATAAGTCCATTCATCTCCATTTTTATGTTCATCTTTAATTATCCTCTTTGCCCTTTTCATAACGACTAGCTAGGCTAGATTGTTGTCTGTGTTGCTATAGTGACCTGCAGTCTGTGCACCAGTCAGGGTTAAAGGTTGGCATATTAATAAAGAATTTACTAATTAGCAAAGATTGGCAAATTCTGTTGTGGAGCCGTGACAGGACAGTAAAAGAGTGGTTTTGAGTGTTGCCCACCCCTGGACTAGGATGACTGATGACAGTAACTGATACAAAAGAAGGAAATGGATCAGATGGTACTAAGTGACTAATACTGAGGAGTCTCTTAAGCAGGTGAAGGTGATTCCATTGGAAGAAAAGAAACTTACAACAGATAAACAAGAACTAACAAACTGTGGCCTCCATCCTTGTAGTATTTGTTTAAAGAGCATCTCAACAATTTATAAACAACTTCACATTATTTAGGTTAACTCCAGAATTCAGAACTGTTTTCTGTTCCTTTTTCAGCTCAGTATGAATGGTTTCCTGTCTTTTGAGCCCCTCTTCCCTGTCGGCTATGACCCGTCTCTAAACAAAGACATCATCGCTCCACTGTGGACTAAAATCCACATTTACACCAGAGGAAACATCTCCTACAGCCAAGCCACAAGTGGCCCTCTTGTAAAACTAGCTGCTAATGAAATTTCCCAAGTATTGCCTGGCTACTATATCTCTGTTTCCTGGGTCTTTATCAGCACCTGGGAGAAAGTGGAATTTGAACCGGATGTAGGGGTAGGTGTTTCTCCTGATAATTAATTCATCTCAGTCTCCAAGCAAATCAAATTTTAACACTTTTCTCCCCTTGAAGGAAGTGACTTTCCAGTTACTCTTGATCTCTGACAGTAAAAACCGCTCTTATGTCGTGATGAACTATGTATCCATCCCCATTTCCCCACAAGCCTGGATGGTAAGAGGATCAAGATGATCATGTTCATGAGTTTCCTTTTGTTATATCTATCCAAGATCATGTAATCGTATCCCCAGGATTCAGTGTTTGTTGTTGTTCTGTTTAGGCTGGATATAAAACAGAGAACAATACTCATAATTTCACCATTGAGGCACCCAGTACATCTAATCTGTTTTCTACCACTAATGTTGGAATACCCGGTCACTGGGCTTTTCGTGTTGATGGTGCAGTCTCAGGTGAATTAACTGTTGCTTTGTTTAGACATGTATGTCAAATTTCAAGTACAAAGATGTAATGCAAATAGTGGAACACTGTGTTTGCATCTCACTTCAGACATGCAGAGTGTAGTTCTGCTACAAAAATGCAGTTGAGGAATGCCCTATCCAGTCAGGGCTCAGTAATCGGCCGTCATGAACGAGTCCTACAGCAGATACTAGCCCAGCTGCAGGGCCTGGCAAGGGCCCTTGCTGAATCCCAATTGTCAGATCTTCCGCTGAACACACTGTCCACCCAGGGTCATGAAACCTCTCAATCTATTTTTTCAAATTCTAAAGCAGAACCTACCCTAACCTTTCCCAGAAAAATATAACAGGGATACTTCAGGGATTAGCCTTCGAACAGCAGCCCTTAAGATACCCCACTAAACATTCCTGACTCACTAGAAAAGCTGATTGAACAGCCCCTAGAGTTAGATCAGCAAATACAGGAGCGCCGTAGGGAATGGGAGTTCTTACCCCTGTGAGTTAGGGCCCCATCTCTAATTACCTCTGGTCCTCCTCCACTCCACCTTGTACCTCTTGAGTCAGTCAACCAGCCCATGCAGTCAGGTCGCAACTGTCTTTCTCGTCAAGAGCGTGATGCTCTAATGTGAGAGGGCAGGTGTCTTTAGTGTGGGCAGTCTGGTTATCTTTGTTCAGGCTGCCCTGAGCTTGCAGGACAACCTATTGTCCTTTGGAGAGAAGGGGGCCTATGAAGGACCCAGAACCATCCTCCAAAGCACCTGGACTTTTCCTTACAAAGGACAAAGTTTAAAAAAAAGAGGCTCCAAGTATTTGTAGACTCAGTCAGCTGGTAATTTTATTGATATTGCTCTGGCTAAGACCCTAAACCTGCCCTTAGTTTACCTAGAAGTTCCTGTATCAGGCCTTGCGATGGACTGGTGAACTGTCCAGGGTGTATCCTGGCTCAATGATAGCTGCAATGTCAGGGATCACTAAGCATTAGTTATTACTTAGTAACTTATGTATTTAGAAAATAGTAGTTGAAAATGTAGTTAACTGATCATTTAGTTTGTTATTACTTCTTAGCATACTAACTGCTGCTTATCACATCGATAATGAACTGATAATGAATTATTTTCTCAAATAAATGTGTAGAGAGTTGTCATCTTCATTTTGTCCTTTCCTCTCATTCTAATGACTTATTTCTGTCATTTTTACAGCCCTATTTTAATAATTTGTTTTATTCTTTAAAGGAGTTCATTTAATTTATTTTAATTGAAGTATTTTTGTACTGTGTTGCTGTTATTACCAGAGACACAAAAAGAATGTCATAATTACAATTTCTTCCATTTCCTAATATCTTTCTTGCAGCTCCATCTACCTTTTTCTTTCCCATGCTACCTGGTGCTATTCAGCATGCTGTTACTTCTGATGGAGATTCTAGACTGATCCAGCTGGACTATCCATTTGTCTACTTTGGAAAATCACATTCACAAATATATGTAAGTAGAAGAGCAGAACAGAAAGGCTAAAACCATTCTGACACATAACCTTGTAGGATGTTAGGCACCTTATTCTGTGAAATGTGGAACAGGACAGAAGTTTTCTGACTTGTTGAATTTGACTTAGTGTAAAATATTGTGCTCCATCAAATCTGAAATTTTGCATTGTTTCATTCAAAATATACTGTATGGCCAAAAGTATGTGAATACCTGACCATTACACCTACATAAGCTTGTTGGACATCCTGTTCCAAAACCATCACCATGAAGTTGGTCCCCCCTCTGCAACTGTAACAGACTGGGAAGCTTCCTACATGATTTTGGAGTGTATCTGTAGGAATTTGTGCCCATTCAGTCAAATCAGCTTTTGTGAGGTCAGACACTGATGTTGGACATGAAGGGAAGGTTCATAATCAGTGTTTCAGTTAATTCCAAAGGTGTTCAGTGAGGTCAAGGCCACTGGTGTTCCTCCACACCAAACCCATCAAACCATGTGCTCACTTTGTACAAAGGGGCAAAGTCATACTGGAAAAGGTCTTCCCAAACTGCTACCACAAAGTTGGAAGCATTTAATTGTCTAAAATGTCTTTGAATGCCGTAACATTAACATTACCCTTCACTGGAATTAAGTGGCCCAATCCCTGAAAAACAGTCACAGTCCATTATCCCACCTCCTCCAAACTTCACTGTAGGCACTACACATTCTAGTAGGTAGCATTCTCCTGACATCCACCAAACCTAGATTCATCCATCAGCCTGCAGGACAGTAAAGTATGTATGTACAAATCAGCATCACCCCAGAGCACACAATTTATATATATATATATATATATATATATATATATATACATATATACAAAACTGAAAACCCTGGATATATAGATTGAAAGCCTGAATATATGGAACAAATTCTGAGAGTATTGAATGAAATCTGATATCACCGAGGGCCATCTCGTGTTTTGGGTGTGAGGGGATAATTAACACCCTGGCGAACGGATGTACAGGCCAAAATAACACCGGTAACTGCATTTAATACTGTTGTACCAATGAACTGTATTCACTGTTTCACTGTGGAAGAATTCAGTGAGCCTCACAAGCCAGGCAATTATCGTTAATCAGGCAAACGTTAATGTGGAAAGAAACATGCCTTCCACCAGAGCACCCCACGACAATTGCTAAAATCTTTCCCCGCTCACTTGAAAGGCCCCAAGGCTATGGCGCAGGGTTGGACTAGCTAGCATATACACTCACCGGCCACTTTATTAGGTACACCTTGCTAGTAAAAGGTTGGACCCCCTTTTGCCTTCAGAACTGCCTTCATTCTCCGTGGCACACAAGGTGTTGGAAACATTCCTCAGAGATTTTGGCCCATATTGACATGATAGCATCATGCAGTTGCTGCAGATTTGTGAGCTGCACATCTATGGTGCAAATCTCCCGTTCCAAAACATCCCAAAGGTGCAAGATTGAGATTGAGATCAGGTGACTGTTGGAGTACAGTGAACTCATTGTCATGCTCAAGAAACCAGTTTCAGATGATATGAGCTTTGTGGCACTGTGCATTATCCTGCTGGAAGTAATCATCAGAAGATGGGTACACTGTGGTCATAAAGGGATGGACATGGTCAGCAACAATACTCAGGTAGGCTGCAGCATTTAAACAATGCTCAATTGGTACTAAGGGGCCCAAAGTGTGCCAAGAAAATATCCCCCACACCATTACACCACCATCACCAGCCTGAACCAATAATACAACACAGGATGGATCCCTGCTTTCATGTTGTTCACGCCAAATTCTGACCCCACCATCTGAATGTCGCAGCTGAAATCAAGACTCATCAGACCAGGCAACATTTTTCCAATCTGCCATTGTCCAATTTCGGTGAGGCCATGTGAATTGTAGTCTCAGTTTCCTGTTCTTATCTGACAGGAGTGGCACCTGGTGTGGTCCTCTGCTGGTATAGCCAGTCTTCTTCAAGGTTCGATGTGTTGTGCATTCAGAGATGGTATTCTGCATTCCTTGGTTGTAACAAGTGGTTATTTGAGTTCCTGTTGCCTTTTTATCATCTCAAACCAGTCTGCCCGTTCTCCTCTGACCTCTCACATCAACAAGGCATTTTTGTCCACACAACTGACTGCTCACTGGATATTTCCTCTTTTTCGGACCGTTCCCTGTAAACCCTAGAGATGGTTGTGCGTGAAAATCCCAGTCGATCAGCAGTTTCTGAAATACTCAGACCAGCCCGTCTGACACCTACAACCACACCACGTTCAAAGTTTCTTCCCTATTCTGATGCTAGGCCTGCACTTCAGCAAGTTGTTTTGACCACCTCTACATGCCTCGATGCAATGAGTTGTGGCGATGTGATTGGCTGATTAGCTCTTTGTGTTAACAAGCAATTGAACAGTACCTAATAAAGTGGCGGGTGAGTGTATATTACAAACATAGTTGGGTGCTGCGTTAGGTGCCCCCAGGACACAATCGCTTCTAAGAAGGATAGCCCTCAACATCCACCCATGGAATGCAATCATGTTTAAAGTGATTGGACTCATTGGGCAGATTTTATGATCTACATTTGAAGACAATACTTGTGATCCTTGAACCATTCAAATCCATCATGTGGTACTCTGGTCTAAGTGAGTGTTGCACATTAATACATATATATTAAGTAATTTATAGTGGAATCAAAAATGCTTCAGACTTGTTTTAAATCCAAAACTTTGCATTCCAGTACCCCGAGCTAATGACCTTCCACTTGTCAAAACAGCATCAGACATTTGTCTCTTGTATGTACAAAAGAAGGAAAGAAACAGGTTCTGTATTATATCTTTGGTCTACATGGCATTTAGACTTGAAATGAGCCTCAACAGAGATCATTTGGAAGCAGACTGAGATGCAATGTTCTCGCTTGCACACTAACAGAGCAATCAAAAAAGAAAGACAACTGCTTAGAGTTTCTTAAAGACTGAAGAACATCAAAAAAGTAAAACCAAGATTTCACTTCAACCTGATTCAGATTTCACATAGTTAAGAGTTACTTCATCATTCAGTCTGCTTTTTACTAACTGATCCCTCTGCTGAATAGCAATGGCGATTTATAACAATTTGCGAGTTACTGAACGAGTCCTCAGCGTAACTTTATTATTCTTTTTCAGCTCAGTATGGATGGTTTCCTGTCTTTTGAGCCCCTCTACCCTGATGCCTATAACCCAACTCTGAACAAAGACATCATCGCTCCACTGTGGACTGACATTGACTGTTATACCAGAGGGAACATCTCTTATGAGCAAGCCACAAATGGGTCTTTGATTGAAATAGCTACAAATGAAATGAACAGCATGTTCTCTGGGTTGAACTTCTCTGCTTCCTGGGTCTTCGTCGCCACTTGGGAGAAGATGGAATTTGAACCTGATACAGGGGTAAGAGTCTGTCCTTATAACTCAGCCACTGACTCCAAGTTAGATTGATTTTTAAGACTTTTATCCTCTTGAAGGAGGTGACCTTCCAAGTTGTCCTGGTTTCTGACAGCAAGAACCGCTCTTACGTCCTGATGAACTATGGATCCATCCCTCCTGATCCTCTACCATGGATGGTAAGAGGAGCATGTTCACTCATGTTTTTATTAAATTCACAATGCTTTATAACATTGAAACAAGAAGTAGGCAAATAAATGGCACTTATAATGTATCATTTTATTTGAATATTTTTTAGGCTGGATATAAGACTGTGAACAACACGTATTCTTTCAGCATTCAGGCACCCAGTACCTCTAGTCTGTCTACTACTACTAATGTTGGAATACCTGGCCGCTGGGCTTTCCAAATTGACAGTGGAGTTTCAGGTGAATTTACTGTTATTTTGTCTTCGGGCTGATGTGCAGCTTCTCAAACCTATTTCCAAGCAATATGATACACTGATAAAACTAGAGTCTGACTGATACATGAGTTGGCTGGTCATTTTGGCCATTATCCTAGACCTGCAATTTTTATGACATCAACAATATTACCAGTGAAACATCGTTCTAATGTTCTGATGATGGAGCAAAAATCTTACTCTGCTGTACCACTGGGAAACCTAATACATAATAAAGTATATCACATCAATTACATAGTGCACTGCTGAATCTGAACACAAAGAAATCAACCATTACCACTGGCCAAACTCTCCACGTTTCAGAAGGGGCTTTAAGGAGCATGCAAAGCCTCCCTTAGACCTTTTAAAAGGACATTTATTGCTGTTGCTGTTGTCGTTCATGTTGTTATTTGTTAGTTTATGGTTCGTCTGTGTGCTGACAGAGTTTTGTTAGTTAGTGTGGGTTTAGTGTCTACCATGACATGACATTGTATGGCTATAGTGCCCTTCCCCATCATTCTTCCTGCTATTCAGTCGCACTGGACTGGGCATTTCCTGCTGCCTGTTGAACTGCCTGTTCAACAAAAGAGCATTTGCCATGTGTGCACAATGTTTTCCACATCAGCTTCACAATAACTTAGCAGCATTGACCACGGCTCTCCAGCTGCAGTTCTGGCAGGCAGTGGTGGCATGGTCAGTCAGGAAGAGCAGATAAGCATGGTGGCAGAGAAGTTGAGCATGATAGTTCTGTTTATTTATTTATTATCTGTTAATATTTATGTTAAAAATGATTACTTAATGCATAACCTCTTTAATTCTCTCACAGTGGCACCACCGCCAGCACTGTTCTATCCATTTGGCTCAGGAGTCGGAGATACTCTTAATCCTCGCAGTGATGATGGAAGCTCACCTGCTATAAACCTACAGAGTCCATTCACTTTCTTCAGACGCACATACACTAAGCTATATGTGAGTGGCTATAATCATTATTAAAGTTGAACCGTTGATAAAAATTAAAGGTTTTAGACTATCATTTCGCTAATTGTCTGGTTTCCACTTGCAGGTCAACAACAATGGACACTTGACGTTTGATCAGCCGTGGGACAGCTATACACCCACTCAGTTCAATGCTTATAGTGGAAGAGATATCATCGCTCCACTGTGGACTGATATTGATAATCGTGGAGCTGGCACTATCTCATATAATCAGTACAGTAATGGCAATGTCCTTTCACAGGCCACACGGGACATAAACCAGCACTTTCCACAGTTTATCTTCACTGCTTCTTGGGTCTTCGTTGCAACATGGGATAAAGTGGCGTACTACAGCTACTCAGGCACGGTACGATGTAGAATTTTAAGAGAAAGGCACGTCTGATGCTTGAACATGTAAAAGACAAAGGAGGCTTTGCTTATAGAATCACAGTCCAGGGTCGTCGTCACAAAACAAGCATGGGTCAGTTCGAGAAAGCATAAGAAAGACAACATCACAATCAAAACACCAGGCGAACAGTCCAAAAAGGGAAAGAAAACGATCCGAAGGGCAGGGCAAAAAGGGCAAATTCCAAAAACAAAGGCAAAGGTCATACACGAGAAACATATACCAGAATAAACTCTCAGTAGATCACGGATCAGATACAAAACCTCACAGCCTCCCTATTCTAAAGCCCAGGTTTATCTACTAAATTAGGTTTATCATATGATCAACAACACAGGTGACACACATTAGTATTGGGGAGAGCGAGAGCGCTGATAGGAGGGCAAAGTCATGTGAGGAGTCAGGTGACCTCCCGGAGAGTTCTGGGAGGTCGAGTCCAGGTGAGTATCATTGTTTGTTGGCTGTGTGGAAGTCATATGATCTCCCAGAGGATACAAGGCATTCGGAGGATGCGTGACACTGGTCTGTGCTTTGTTTTCTAGCAATTGTTGTTTTATTCTGTATTTAAAGTGTTTTTGAAAAGCAAAGTTCATTTTTAAATGTTTGTCCATCATTTAATAAATGTCAAAACATCCATCTGCCAACAATTAGTAAATGTTAAACCGTGTTGGTAATCCTGAGACAGAAGCTGGTTAGCATTAGCTTAGCTAGCATAATAATAATAATAACAGCTGTGCCCACCATAAAACATGTTTGATTCTGGCTTAAAAGCACTCAAGTTTACTCAAATCTGAGGGAGCAGCTGGTGTTGGAGGGACAGAAAGGTGACACTAAACCTATTTTTGGTGTTTGATTCTGTAGCATGCTAGCTAACTTAACATTAGCTTAGAGAGCATCCTACAGATCCATTCTGTGCTACACACCACAGTTCAGGTTCAATTCCAAACAACTGAAAAGTGTAGATGAGAAAAACCTTTGCCTGACAACTTATCTCTGTTCTGTGGTGTTTGAAGCTGTAGCATGTTAGCTAATGATTGCTTAGTTGGCAGGCCAAAAGTGCCAAATATCACAGGACCGACTCTACAGCACACAATTGATGTTCACATTACACAGCAAAACAGCACTTTTACGCTGTTTTTACACCTGTTTATGCAACATATCTTCAAAAATCAATTATATTAACAGGGATTTTGTCCCCCTTTGCTGCAGTAACAGCCTTTACTTTTCTGGGAAGAGATTACACATGATGTTGAAACTGCGGTTAGGATTTGATTGCATTCATTCACAAGAGAGTTACTGAGGTCAGAATCTGATGTTGGATGGGTAAATCTGGAACACAAACTGCACTCCAACTGAGCCCAAAGTCTAACTACTCCACTCTCAATGCTGGGGCCTTTACACCCCTCTAGCCAACACTTGGTATTGGGCATGGTGACCTTAGTCTCAACTGTGGCTGCATTGCAAATTTTTTGGCAATGCTTTTCTATGGAGATTATACCAGCTGTGTATGAGCAACTGAAGAACTGTGTCAGCAATGAGTGCACCTTAAAAATCTGAATTTGTTCATTAGTGGTGGTGTCTACATACTTTTGGAAGCATAGTGTATGTTGTAACAGGAAGCTGACAAATCAGCATCTATAAATGCAGCGATTAGCTTATTGCCTGCCAATTTCCCTTGGCTATTTTTGAATAATGAAATGTTTTCACATGCATTCTGTGTGTATTCTTGCTATTTGCTGTCCCATAAAAAACTAAGCCTACAGCTCTATGCTAATTTCAGTGGAAGTCCATATTTTGTAACCTCCCCACAGTTAACTACAGTGATCAGGCCTGAGTGTATAGAGATGATAAGTGTTTTTGATGAAATAGCTAAGAATAATAGAATACTGTACTGTGTCTGGAAGTGGAAATTAAACAAGGAAAGCATGTTCCAAGTTCCATTTGATTCTGGTACGTGTTAAACATCTCTTTTACTTCTTTCCGCCTTTCAGGAAACATCATTTCAAGTGGTTCTGATTTCTGGAGTTGGGTTTTCCTTTGTGCTGATCAATTATGGTGACATTGCGCCAACGAACTACAGAGTGGAGGTAAAATGATCTAAATATCATCCACATAACACAGAACCTGCATCTTTATTCTTAACATTTTGTCTGTTTAGGCTGGATATGACACAAACTTCACAGACTACTCTGTGTTTCTTTGGACAAATGACACATCCACCATTCCGAACCTCAAGTATTTGAGTAATGTGAACGTCCCAGGACGCTGGGCCTTCGTGCTAAACCAACCCAGTAACACAAATGGTAATGATGTTTTGCTGTAATGGGTGTCCCTCACACTAAACCTTTATTCTGAAATTAAACTCTACTGTTATTCATAGTAATTGTGCCTCTTCCCACAGATGGTGTACTTGCAGCACGACTGAAACTCCTAACAGGCTCTAACCTCATGGACACCAATAACCAGAAGATCTTTCTACAGCAGGTAAATTAATACAGTGAATGTTTATTGCAAAGTTCAGTCGGGACAAAGTCCTCATTTTTTCCTCATAACATTCGTAAAACCTCTTATTTTTCAGCTTCAGGATGAACTGAGGAGGAGAGGACTTTCATCCACGATAAAAGTGAAACATGTCCAAAAGAAAAGTCCAGATCCAGAAGAATCTCTGTTTCCCTGTGGGATAAATTCTCAAATGACATGAGCTGATTAATGATATGGTGGTGGTGTTTTGGTAGCACCTGTAACCTGTAATAGGAATGAATTTGGTGAAGAATGGCAAATTTAAATTTGTTAAATATAATCTGTGGTTACCTATAAACATTATATACAGTAACTTGTGGTAATGGTGGTATATCATGAACAACACTGTTTCTGCGTTTACATGTTGGCTGTAAAAATACAGTTGTTCTGTGATTTATAGCGCTGTTGTTACTGTACATAACTGGTTACTCCTACAACCTGCAACATGACCCTGGCACAACACTGTTGCTGCGTTCACATGTTGGCTCTAAAAATACAGTCCACAAAATACAGTTTTCATTTCTATGTGACCGATAACAAATTGCCTCTCTGACAGGATTATGGTGTGTTAAATACAGGGGGAACTGGAGGGGGTCTGCTATCCCCACATTAGCCCTTTGGACACCCTGAAAGCCGCAAAATCAAATTTTTTGAAAGATCCCTAAAAGCACTTAAGCAACGTATTAGAGTGTCATGGTATCCGTTAACCCTGCTAAGTTCACCAGGAAATGAACACCTTCATAAGAACGTTTTATTTTAGTCTGCTTTACCTTCAAAAAGGCAAGTTCTGCTCTTATTGTTCTCAACTTACCAGCACAGCAGCACTGGTCTGTCACAAGGGGGCGCTGTAGTCAATTGGTCAGTTAACACTCTCTTGTTTTTCCTTCCGTTGTTTCTTGTGTTTCCTATCTGTGTTGCTTTGGATCCCTCCAAAATGGAAAAAGAGCAGAGCAAATGTGCACATGACGCAAAAAAGATTTGATCTGCTTTTGGCACAGATATAGCAGAGCTGTTTACTGGTAGTAATAATAATAATTCTCTCTCTCTCTCTCTCTCTCTCTCTCTCTCTCTCTCTCTCTCTCTCTCTCTCTCTCTCTCTCTCTCTCTCTCTCTCTCTCTCTCTCTCTTTCTCTCTCTCTCTTTCTCTCTCTCTGTCTCTCTTCCTTTGAGTTTGTGTCTTTAACTGTGTGAATGAGCTGTTTCACCTTAAATGTCAAATAGTTTTCTGTAAAAATACGTTTAGGAGTGTGTATGAAGTAATTAGATTACCAGAGAAGCATGTCACAGTAAAGAAAATCTAAACTATGAACTATGAATTGCTGTTGCCTGATTTTAATGGTAGAAACATATTATGCATTAAATGTATAACAAATTTGGTAAATGTATCAGTTAACTGATACAGTTAGAAGGCCACGAATGTGATGTTTACTGTCTGTAGAACATCACACCTATTAATCTGAGCTAGCACAGGAGCTGATGATGCAGTCAATTCAACATCACTATAAATGAGATTAATAACTGAGTAATCTGCCAGGAATTCTGACTCTTAATCAAGCATTTTTTTATATAAACCCAATTAACTAGTAACAAACTCTGCACTGCCTTTAAGGGATTCTAAACCATGGTTTCTCAGCCTAGGGGCTGCGGACCATCACTCAGCTGATAAACCAACAAGGAAGCAGCAGATATCAACCAAGATTTATCATTACTGTTAATTGTGACAATGCTAATCCAGATGCCCAGTGAATGGATACACAAAAAAATGTTGCAGACACGAAAAAGTAACTCAGATACTCAACTACAATTAAAGTAGTTTTACTTAAGTGTGGATTTAATGACTAGTTTTGATCTGACCATAGAAGCTGGTTCAAGTCAATGTTCCAGGAGCGTCTAAAAACTGCCCACCCTTTTGCTTGTAGTTAGAAAGAGCTTTCTCCTGGCAAGCATAGATGGACTAAGATAACTGAGAGAACATCTAAGATAACATGTCTTCTGGAAGATTTGTAGCATGAATGACCGGACCAGCTTATCGCTGCTGTCGGAAGAAAACCTTGTATCTCAAAAATAGTAACTTTACAGGAGAAGGAAAAAACTTACTTCACTATCAATGTAAGTCAATGGAACCAGAATTTTTCCCATGTCAATTTGGGTCATTTCTTTTAGGCCATTCATCATAAAATTTACAAGCAATGTAAAGAGTCACAGATACTTTCAAATTATGCCAAAAACTGAAAAAATGCCAAAAATGGAGATACAAGGTTTTCTTCTGACAGCAACGTTATGCTGTTAAAAGTGAGGAGCTTTTGCAGGCCCCTAGTGGCACAACAGTCCAAGCATTAGTCCTGTCATTTGGAGATCGCGAGTTCGATTCCTCCCACCCATGGCTGGGAGTCCAATAGAGCACAATTAGCCTCGCTATTTCTCATCATAAGTCAGCGCGACGCTAGCTGGCACAGGTGTCTGTTAACAGATCTGGCGGTTGGCGCTTTCCAGTTCGGCTGTCCAGTGATTGGGGGAGTCATAACTAGCAGGTAGAATTGGAGACAAAATTGTGGAGAAAAATTGAAACAGAGGGTCCAAAAAGGTATTTGGAGTGTAATTTATTGTTTGTTTGATTTACAGAAATACAGCTGTAAGCAGCCTTAACTGGGGGTCAGAGCAGAACATCTCCAGCATGAGAGCAGGAGCAGTGCAGGGCTGGTTGCAGGGCTTTCGTCTGGTCCTCAGGAAAGTCGGTTGTAACTTTTTAGGCATAACTTCAAGATCGTTGCACCATCAGGTCATAAGCTAAACATTTCCTAGTCCTGGTGTAACTTTTAGCCTAACTGGAGCAGATTCTAAAGCCGGATTCTACACCTGTTTTAGGTGTTTACATCCACTTTAAACAAGCTAGGTGTTTCTTGCTGCTCGAGTAACTGAGGCACAGTGTGCAGCAGGGCTTAAATAGCGAATGTCTATGTTAACCTAAAACTTATGGGTGTATCAAAAGTGCACAATTCCCTACTCTACAAAACATGCACAAAAAGCAGATATATTGTTTAATTCCGAGTGAGTCTCAGATGTCTCCAAATAACTTTTTTCTGTTTTCTTTCATGCGTTTGGCAGCTACAACACATTTGTAAATTATAATGTTAACTTTTTTACATAAGAAGTGTATGCAAGGTTCATTGCTGTTGAAGTTCCTTCTGCTTTTGCTAGAAACAGGTGCGGTTGGTATTTGACCCTTATATTTCTTTCAACAGGTAAGCTGTGACAGGGTGAAAAGTTATGCTGCAGTCCGTTTGGAATGCAGTGCAACTCTTGATTCTCACAGTTTACACAGAATAACTAACAGGGGTGCACAAGGGGCTTCATCGTTTAACACACAATGTTAAAATAATACTTCAAGCCGCATCAACCTCATGAAACAATTCAGTTACATCAGGAGTGCAGATTTGTGTTGAAAATACGTTTATAACGGTCACAAATATCTTATTAGAAAAATCATATTTTACAGACTCTTTAACAGAATTTTAAAAGACGTGTGTTGCATTAAGGCAGTATTGGAAATGATCCTTCAGTGTTGCCCACAGTGCATTCCACGCATATAAACTACAAGGAAATATTTTCCCTCATCACCTTTCGTGAAGAGCAGGTTGGGTGGTTGAACATATTTAAATGTGATGCCAGTAAATCTGTTTCAGTTTGACCTTACCTGAAGCATGTGGAGCACGTTGTTCTGTCTGAGGAGAGAAGTGAGTGAGCTGCAGTTTGTAAAATTGTATTATGATGATGAAAACAGCATAGATGCTGGAACTAATCTAAACTAAGAGTCGTGTTGTTTTCTAGTGGTGGACAGTAGCTCAGTAAATGTAATTCGTTACTGTACTTAAGTCGTTTTTTCGTGTATCTGTACTGAAGTTTTTCCATTTTGGGCGACTTTTTCCTTTCACTCCACTACATTTCAAAGTCAAATATCGGACTTTTTCCTCCTACATTTTGTGAAATCTTTCGTTCCTTTTGGTTTCTGTGTGTACACTTTAATTTTATAGTAAATTAGTTTGACTAGTTTATGTTTAAGCTTGAGTTTAAAGCCAGTTTTTATTCAGCTTGTAACTAATTTACAAAGTAATCTTAACCTGAAACTTTGCTTGTGTGTAAAAAGTGATTTCAGAGCCACTCGGTTCTCCCTGATGGAAACTGTTTACCTTCAGTGTTTTGTGCTTATGATCATTTTAATAGACGTCAGCGTCACTAATTAATGACGTTCTATCAAAAGACGCTGGAGGACTTTCACCTGAAATGAGTTCATGAAGCCAGTCTGGTTATAAAAATGATAACAGGACATCAGAGCCAGAATTACTCTTTTAGTACTTTTACTTTATACTTAAGTACATTTGAAGGCAAATACTTTAGTACTTTTACTCAAGTTATGTCTAAAGGGAGGAACTTCTACTTTTCCTGGAGTAAATATTTTACCTTGGGTGTTTCTACTTGAACTCTAGTGCATGGTTTGTGTACTTTGTCCACCGTTGTTGTTTTCTATTGCAGATTTGAATATTTTACTTGTTGCCTGACTTTGAAGTCAATGTGACAATGGAGGGTTCAGTTCAAATGCCTGCGCTGTCTCTGAAGATAGTGGCCATCGTATTAATGATAAGTACGTCTTTAAATGCCCTTTTCACAGTTGGCTCAGTCGTCTGGACATCTTTCTCCAGTTTGCTCAATATTTCTTTTCTCTTAACACTTCACAGGTGGACTTACAAAAGCACAAACAGGTAATGACGCTGTATAATTCATTCCTTTTTCATGTTACTTGGTTTTGTCCAGTCCATCACGCTTTACAGTTTCATCTATGCTGAACTAATTCTCAAATGCTTTCCAGTTTGCACATAATTGTCATGTTGCTTTGGGTCAGCTGGCACCTGTCCAAAGCTCCTTATACCCTGCATCACATGCTGTACAATCTTGGAGCTTAAAGTATTACAAAGATAAGAATGTTAACTTTTTCCTATAGAGACTAGGAGAAGTTCTCGAGCACCCTTCGACTTTCTTTACCCTTCAAAGAACTGCACTGGGTTTTTTTCCTTCTTGAAGAATGGTTTAATGTCCATAGCTTCTATGGAAATTTGAAGGAAATTCTCAAGGAAAAGTGTAGAGCTGGACCTTATTAGGCAGATGAGTCCACAGGCTACTGAAGTTGCACAGAAAATCATTGTGAAGTCAAGCGTCCCTGGGCCAGATTCATAAAATGCACTGCCAGATTAACAGTGATGATAAGAGCAAACAGTGTAGTGGTAGCACGCTTGTTTGTTCATAAATGAGAAGCTGCTGCTTTTTTCCTTCATTTTAAAATGCCTATAGTGATTCTACAAAAATAGCACCTGAATCTCTCTGACGATAAATGCAGATGTGTATTAAATTATATTTTCTACAGGAGTTCCAAAAATGTTTGGTTCCCATATTTAAAAGACATGATTTGATCTGTTTGGATGTAGCAAAATGACAAACGTTCTACCTGCTGTAGGATTAGGACTTGCTTCAAATATGTTTCATATTCAATAGATGACAGATTTAACTGCTGGTGTATTGAAAACGGTCAATTCTTCATGCATTCAATTCATTAAATTCTATTTTTTCACAAATCCCCCTCCTGTGTATAGAAAGTAGGTTTAGCTTGGAATCCAGAGTAAAGAGTATCTAGCTGCATGATTGAGTGGATTTTATTGCAAACAGTTTTTATGTTGACTACTATTTTACTATTTACATTGGAATTTGGAACTTATACATGGGAAGTTTTACATTTTTTCCTGATAAAAATTGAATTTTTAGTCTTATTTATTAATTGCTGCACATTTTGTATTGCATAGTGCAGAGTTCTATGAATCTGACCCATTGTCTTTAACCCTCTGTGACAATTTGTTGGGGTGTTTTTCAGGGGTATGGACAAATATCAATGGTCACTGCTATGCAAGACATGCATGTAATGATGAGCAGCCAAGTTTTAGACCGACACCATTTACATATATGGTCAATTGCAGACACTCTTAAGCTTCGTTTTCTGTTTGGGAACTTTAAAGTATTTTGGGCTTTTCAAGGTAAAAATATTAGTTCTATTAGTATAGTAGTATTAGTTTACATGCTCATCACAGAGTCCACATTTGGAGCTGATTGGATGGCCTCTTTGTTCTACCACCTGACTGCCAGTACAGGACACAGTGTTGATGCACTGTGCAAGTGCTGAAGAAGGCAACTCATTTATGTAGGCAAGACACTGGATTTCATATATAATGTAAGCAGCTACATGAAGTCTGTGCGCTGATTTCAGAACTGGAGTTAAAGAATGAGGATAACTCATGTTTGAATTCTGAATTAGTTGCAAGAGCCCAATGCCATGTCCATGAAGACCAGAGATAAATCAACTGCAATAGTCAAGCCTTGAGGTGTCAAAGGGTTAAACAAACATCTCACTGACCTGTTTGCCGAAAAAGAATTGAACCCTCTAGACATTGTACAGGAGAAAGGTGTAGGTTTAAAACATGCTGATGGAACTTTACACCAAGTATGCTTCTTGCCTTTTCAGAATGACAGGGGAATTCTCAAAGGCCACAAGGCATGTCTTGCAACTCTGTCTTGCTGATCCAGCCTTAGGTGAATGGATGTCAATCATGAGGAGATGTGCTGAGATGACAGATTTAAACAGCATTGTTGTTAAAAGAGCCTCTTCTTCCTGCATGCAGGTCATGCAGATCCCATGTTATATCATGTTATCCCATGCATGTGCAATTATTTAATCGAGACATTAAGTCTTACGCACTAAAATATCATTTCCTACACTTAAAAGTAAAATTTTAGAATGTTATAATTACATTTTAGAACTTTATCATTTTTATAGTACACACGTTTTCTGATAAACTTAATTTCTTGATATAAAGTTAAAAGCATCTTCATCAAATAATTCAGCTTTATTTTCCAGCACTTCTTCTTTTAAAATGCATAGCTCCATTTCTTTGAATTTAGCTTTTTTCTTTGTTTTAATTTTGTTCATTTTTCCGGCCAACCATGGCTTCACTTGGAGGGTCTGTAATATGTATTTCCTCATTTACATGTGGATTTTGATTGGTTCTTGCCTCCTTTGCCGTAACTTAATGAATAGCTCTTATTTACCATGCAACACATCTGGTTTAGTGCAGTTACTGCTGAGTTTTATGAATCTGGGCCCATTGTGTTTAACCCCCTTTAATGCAGACACCATTTTTTGGGTATTCTCGGGAGATTTTTTAGGGGTGTGAACAAATATAAAGGGTTACTGCTATGCAAGGCATACTCACAACAGTGCAATTTGCAGACACTCATATGTCAAAAAATCGATTTTTTTAATATTTAATTTATAAAGTTATGTTGACAGAACACAAAAGGCGGAACTTGAAAGAGGGTAAGTGCTGCGCCTGGACAGTCTGTGGCGGCACATAACAGAAACACAACTGGATGAGTGAGAAATCCGACCTGCTCCCTCTGCGTTAAAAGCTAGGTTAGGTCAGGAGTCACAACCCAAATGTTAACAAGAGACATTCTGTCCTTTCCACAAAAAAACAAACCACCTGGAGAGCCACATCATTTAATGCCCATTGTGTCTCAGTATGTGTTAATGTCTTAGTACAGGCTAAACAATATAAATGAAAATGCAGACTTTGCTCTGCTTTAAGCTTTGGTCATAGCCGCTTTCCTCCCATTTCTGCCAGAAAACATTTCCATAAAAGTAGAACAGTTTCTTGTAAAATGTCTCAGTTTCTTGTTAGAATTTTTCCATTCCACCTTAAATTCTGACAGGCGCCAGATGTAAATGCGGCACCATTTAAGGTGGAATGGGAGAATTTGAGAAGCTGACTTTAGTTGACTGTGTTTGAAGACAGAAAGAGACTGAGCTGTTTGGATGACCACTTTGTTCTACCACTGTACAGGACGCAGTGCTGATGCTTGCCTTACTGCAAGTGTCGTAACTCATACTGGACTTAGGCAAGACAGACACAGACAGTCGCTCACACCCAAGGGCAATTTAGCATGTCCAATTGGCCTGACTGCATGTCTTTGGACTGTGGGAGGAAACCGGAGGAAACCCACGTAGACACGGGGAGAACATGCAAACTCCACACAGAGAGGACCCTGATCACCTGGCCGGGGAATCGAACCCAGGCCCTCCTCACTGTGAGGCGACCACGCTACCCACCGCACCAACGTGCCGCCCAAGAACCAAATATCGTTTTAGAAATCATTTACATTTCTATTAAATTGTAGTTTGGGAGCAGTACTTTTACTCCAAGGCTGAATTGGAAATAGTTTGAACAAGGCATGTAATTCTCACAGGTGTTCACCTCTCATTAAAGTAACCACAGAAACCACTTGTCTTCTAGAATCCAAAAGATCTACACAAATGCATTGTCACGATTGGCCCCTCCCAGTCCTGTCCATGTGCTCCTTTATTTTGATCTTCCATGTGCGTTTGTTTTGGTATCCATAGTCCTGCCCCCTTGTTTTGTGACTCCGCCCCTGATTGTTTTCACCTGTCCCTCGTCTTCCTGGTGTCATATTTAAGCCCTGAGTTTGGCCTTTGTTTTCTCTGGTCTTTGTTTGATGTTTGCTTTGTTTCAATCTCTGTGTTGTTGGTTTGATTCTGGTTTATATCATGTCTAGTCCCCGATCTATCCGTGTTGGCTCATTGACTTGACCCTGGACTGTCTCGACCCTGATTTTGGATTTGCCCTTAGTAAACCTCGTGCGTCCGCCTCCTCACTCCACGTCACATGCATCCGTATAGGCATCAGTGGTTTCCTTTAAAGGACAGGACTCCTGGTTTTATCTTCATCTTTTAACTGAAGAATTTGATGGTTCATAAACGTTTTACTGTTTCACTCATGTTTGTTCACTTCCAAAGTACTTATGCAGTGATGAAAGATGAAAGATTTTATGTTATCTGGGATAGAAATTAAACATAGAGTATTTGTAAACAAAACTTACATTACACTATCACATGATCAATAGGTCAGGGGCTCATAAGCAAGCCTGGATTTTTGTCTTTATTGATGAAATATAAAAGAATCACAGATATGCATTGTAGGGTTATTATACCTTTTCCTCAGTCAAGCATTTAAATTCATGCTTTTCTTTTACCCTTTTGTCTTTAACAGCTGCACTTACTACTGCAAACCCTGGTTATGACCCGTGCAGTAACTATACAGTCCTGGATCAGCCCTGGAGAGCTACTAATGTATCATGGAGTACTGCCTGTGATCAAGACTTCGAGTGGAGCGGCTGGTATCGTCTTCTCTACTATGGGATGAACATACGCATGCCGGAGGTCTGTAGTAGCGGATGTTCCACTGTTATTTCTCTCTGGCTAAATGGCTCACATCCCCAGATACAGGATGGAATAGTCACCCGTCAGATCTGTGGTAATACTGGAGGAATCTGCTGCTCTAGTTCCTACAGTACAACCTCCATTCGAGTCAAAGCGTGCCCAGGAAACTTTTCTGTCTATGAATTCATCAAGCCTGTCTCATGTTATTCAGCTTACTGCGCAGGTATCATTTCAGACACTTTGTTTGAAACATGGCCATTTTAGAATGATTAATAAAATTCTTGTAATATAAAAAATATATTACTTCTTGCAGATATCACCACACTAACTCCAGCCAACTTCTCAACAACTGGAGTCATCACCACAGAAACCAATATAAGTATGTTGTTGTGATGATTTTTTCAAATAAATAATATTATCAGGCTTTTTTAATAGCTGTATAAATAAAGAAAATATAGCTCTTAAAATGAATGCCCCTAATTTCTGTGACCAATATCATTATAATTAAAATGTCTTAATTTCTTATTCTTAATTTTCTTATGTGCACATATTTGCTAATTTTGCAGTTGGAAGTTATAGCCACTAAAGGCCAGATTATGGTTGAAAAATCCATCAAACATAAATTGGTTAATGGTTTATTCTGCTTGCTGCTGAGATGACACCACATTATGGTTCAGAACAACAAATGTTAATGTTGTCATTGCACCTCACTGACGCGATACATTATAAATATGTCCACTATAAGAGTCCCTAGTTAATATACACTACCGAGGCCAGCCACCGTGCACATACATATACATGAAACACTTAAAATCAAGTGTACTTTGAAGTTCCGTGAAAATCTTCAGTTCATTATGATAATCACATGAGACAATTTAAGGGTAAATACAACAGTTGTGAGAAATTCTCATGAATTACGGCCAAAACTCTCACTAAATCACTCCTGTGTGTAGAAAAGTACATTTACACCTGTTATAGTTAAAGTTACATGTATTTCTTGGGTTCTGTTTCACAGCAACAAACTCCAGCTTTGACCCATGCTATAACTATACTGCCCTGGACGACTCCTGGAGAGATATTCACACAAACTACAGAGGACATGATGACACCCGTGTAGAATGGAAGGGCTGGTATCGACTGTATCTTCAAGGAAAAAGTGCTCAAATGTCTGAGTGGTGTACGAGTTATATATCATGTGGTGGTGTTACTCCACTGATGCTCAGAGGTTCACATCCACAGATCGGTGATGGAATTGTCACTCGTGAAGTAATTGGATCTCACTGGTCCTTCTCATGCAGTTACTACAAATCCAACCCCATCCAAGTCAAGGCTTGCCCAGGAAATTATTACGTCTATAAACTTGTTAAACCAGATATATCGATCCCTGTTCCTTCATACTGTGCAGGTACAGCAACACTCCTCTTTCCTACCTTAACTGTAATGTTTGAGATGATTGTTATTCTCCTAGACTAAATGCAGGTTGGATGGAAACCGTCTAATGTAAAGTTCTTTTGGTTTTGACTTATATACCATGTTATTCCTTTACTAATAGGAGAGCTAGCGCTAAGCATCAACATCACTACATGCTCAAAACAAAACTCAGTTTTCATTGTGTAAAGTGTGTAATTAGTTTCAATTACAGTTTCTTTCAGCAACTCCACTATAGACCCCTGCTACAGCTATACTGCCCTGAATGATACTTGGAGAAGCAGCACTAACCCCACCACAAATTCACAGTGTGATGCTAATGTGAACTGGGTCGGATGGTATCGGCTTTTCTACCAGGGACAAAGTGCCAAGATGCCAGAAACATGTGTCAGTCCAAACAGGTGTGGCACTGACATCTCACTTTGGCTCAGTGGCTCTCACCCATCTCTGCAAGATGGAGTGGTGGTCCGTCAAATCTGTGGAAACCTTGGCAGTGATTGCTGCTTTTACAAATTGTTCCCGATTCAAGTGAAAGCCTGCCCGGGAAACTACTACGTGTACGAGTTTGTCAAACCGAATCTCTGCAATACAGGCTATTGTACAGGTAATGTCCTGATATAGTAACATGAAAATAAAGGTATTTATGCATAAGATAAATTCTTCATTGGTACATATTAATGTGATACTCTGTTTTGGCTAATTAAAAAAAATGTGTTTTATATATTGTGCACTTAGATTGAATGTGCAGTCACCAAATTACCTGCATGCTTTAAAACAATATCATGACTGTACTTTCCCAATTCATTCACAGAATTTACAGTACAATAATTCTTTAGTTATTAGTTCTCTTGCCCTGCAAAGTAATGCTTGGCCACATCTGTAAGACAACTCCTATATTACCTTTTAAAACTTGTTTTTTTCTTTTTTCAGATACTAGCAACATAACTGTCACCATCGCACCAACAACTACCCCACAGAGTAAGAACGACTTTGTATTTGGTCACTAAAAATGCACAGTGTACTAAAGACACTAAACCTTTGGTTGTATGTTTGTGCAGTCTAACAAAGCACAGTGCAGTGTGATGAACGCCAGCTTTGTGGTTTTACGCAGATGTTTTGATCATTTGATCACTTTTTTTTCTCATTTTTGTTGGGCTGTGTTGGCTTTTTTTGTTGGTGTCGCATCAAGGGTTGTAGCATTCGTCCCGTTTTGTTACGCAACAGAATTAAACAGACGTGTGCGGATGGAAACGACTGATGAGGCTTTACTGGTTTGAGGAAGTTCCGAGTTCGGTGTCGTAAAATAGTTCAATGTCAAATCCAGAACAACACAAAACCAGAGAGCAATGTTCAAACCAAAGTCCAAAGGATCAGGCAGCAAGACAGGAACAGCAGAAACAGACCAAAAGTTAAACACAGGAAATCAATCCAGTAATCAGAAGAAATGCTCAGTAGCTCTGAAGACCTAAACTAAAGCCTGGGCTTATAAAGCTAGCTGAACAGACCACATGATACACAGAACAGGTAAAGAAACTCAGTGATCAGGCGAAGCTGATCTTGGATAAGCTGTGCATTGGGGGAAAAGTCCACCCACAGCACAGGCTAGAGTATGCCCTGAGCTGCCGCGGTGCTGGCTCATCTAGGAAGTCCTACGTTGACCATGTAGGCAATTCAGGAACGATTCTTGAACAGCCCCCCTGGGATAACCCCTGGTCCGAGGAGCAGGCTGGAATGTCACATCAAGGGGTGGCATTCAAAATTGTATTCTTCAATTTGACTTTGTCCCCCACCAGTTCCAGATCCACTTCAACACCGATCAGTTTATTGGTGCGTTCCAATCGGAAGGCAGCTGTCTAAGTAGGCAGCACTCTAAGGCAGCATTTGCACGCTCCTGAGAAAAGTGTTGTCCCATTCGGAAGGCAGGTGCCTTCTAAGGTGCCTCATTTTGACCAAATCTGAAGGCAGGATCGCATGTGTCCTTGTCGGTAAAGTCTGATCCGGTCTGATCAACATGGCGGACAAAGTGGATGTTTTTTGCCAACCGAGGATTTTAGAAACGTAAGTTATTTCTTCACTTCTGTCTTTTCTGTTTTGATTAATTGTTGTATTTGTGTAAAGTATTGAACATATTTGTGTTTATAGGTCTCTAGAAATTGTTTCTGTTGTGAAATTTTGGCAGTTGGCTTGTCTAAGGCGAGTTGAGGAAGAGGAGCGGCTGTCTGAGGAAGAGGAGCGGCTGTCTTAGGGTCTGAGGAAGAGGAGCGGCTGTCTGAGGAAGAGGAGCGGCTGTCTGAGGAAGAGGAACGGCTGTCTGAGGAAGAGGAGCGGCTGTCTTAGGATCTGAGGAAGAGGAGCAGCTGAGTGGGGCGCTGAGGAAGAGGAGCGGTTGTCTGAGGGTCTGAGAAAGAGGAGGGGCTGTCTGAAGGTCTGAGCAAGAGGAGGGGCTGTCTGAAGGTCTGAGCAAGAGGAGCGGCTGTCTGAAGGTTTGAGGAAGAGGAGGGGCTGTCTGAGGGACTGAGGAAGCGGAGGGGCTCACTGAGGGGCTGAGGAAGAGGAGCGACTATCTGAGGCATTGAGGAAGAGGAGCGGCTGCCTGAGGGTCTGAGGAAGAGGAGCGACTGTCTGAGGCACTGAGGAAGAGGAGCGGCTGTCTGAGGCACTGAGGAAGAGGAGCGGCTGTCTGAGGCACTGAGGAAGAGGAGCGGCTGTCTGAGGCACTGAGGAAGAGGAGTGGTCACAGGGAGAAAACTGCACTGAATGACCGACAGCAGCTGGACCTGCCGAGCGTATTGTGGGGGAAAACACAGTGGGTCCAGCTCTACAGACTGATTCTCCCTGAACGATGAAAAACACACTCGCTTATTAGAAGTTCTGAAATAATCCAGTTGTTAAATAAATACTACAGATGCTTAATTTGCTCCTCCGCTTGTTTTGTATTGCTTTGTTTACCATAGTCACCTAAGTGTGAGGTGAATGATGACCGCTAAATTTCAGACTAAGAGCTCATAAATCATGCATAAAATAAATGCATATGTGCATAAAATGCATAATATGATGCTCATATTAGCTTAGCTGCTTAACAGATTGCATGGGATCCCCTATTCTGAGTGCATTTTGTACAAAATAAACATAACATCATCGTTTAGCTGTGTGTTAGAAATAAAGCGGGTTCATTAAGGTGCATGAGGACGGAATGAATTGAAATGATTTATTAACTAATAGTCCCGATTATCTGTATTCATCTGGGCTGCTGAGTGGGGTAAGCAATGATAGCTATGACTCATTAATCAGCCTGTTCTTCATGTACAAATTCCCACAGCAGTGTCCACGTATTTGAAAATGTATTTAAACTGAAAATATAAGCGTGCTGTGTGAAAATAAAGAGCGATCCAGGAGTGTTAGAAGGTGAGCGGTTGGTGTCGGGAATGTAGCTGTGTAACGTCAAAAGTGGAGGAGAGAAAGAGAGTGTAAAGCTAGAACATCTAGAACACCAGAAAGGGAACAGAGAGTAGCTGTCTGGTGGTCTGTCGGCATTGTTTATCAAAAGGAACAGTCAAAGGTGTTATATATTTCACAAAAAAGTACAAATCCTGCATTACAAATCTTTTACGTTTCTATTAAATCATAGTTTTGGAGCTCAGCTCCAGTGCATTGTGGTCCATTTTAAACTCTGCTCAGGGTTTTAATAAAACAAGAATGAAACCAATTGGAATTGACTCCAAGGCTGAAATGAACATAGCTTAAACAAACAGGATACGAGCGTCATTCTCAGAAGCCTTCAGGCCCCAACTAAATAATAACTAAATAAACTTTTACCGTACAATGCATAATCCAAAAAACGAATAAAGGGGGTCAAAATGACCCGCGCCGAAATCAGTGGATTTCTTTAAAGGAAAAATATCTTTGTCTTCAGCCGAAGAACTTGATGATTCATAAACGTTTTAAGCTTTCAATTATGTTTGTAACGTCACTTCTTATGTACATATACAGTAAAGAAAGATGGAATTCCATACTATTTAAATGCATTAGACTTTTTCTTTAGCTGACTCAGTAGACAGGCACCAAAGTGAATGGTTTCATTCTTTTTAATTGATTAATTTATTTATTATCTCAATCCATCAGTTTATCGATTACAGTTTTATCAAATACAGTACAAGTAGCCCTCAAAATCTCCTAACTTTAGCTCTAGTAGCTTGCTGATTAGAATATCTGAATATCTGTATTTTCAAAAATGTATCGTATATTTATAACTAATGTCACTTCAGGCAGAATTAAGTAAAAGAAAAAGCAGTAGTATTTGTAGAATATCAAGAAATTAAATGATTTTATTTTAAAATGTTTAAACAAGTCACACATATATGCATTGTAGCACTTAAAGCATTTAAATTCATGCTTTTCTTTTACCTTTTTGGTGGTTGGTTAGTGTAGTGGGTAACGCCTCTGCTTTCCATGCTGGAGACTGGGGTTCAATTCCCCGCCTGGGTAACCACCCTACACTATACCAATAAGAATCCTTGGGCAAGACTCCTAACATCACCTTGGCCTAAAAAATGATCCAATTGTAAGTCGCGCTGGATAAAATGCTGTAAATGTTTTTGTCTTTAACAGCTGCACTTACTACTGCAAACCCTGGTTATGACCCGTGCAGTAACTATACAGTCCTAAATCAGCCCTGGAGAGCTACTAATCAATCGTGGTATTATGTCTGTGATCAAGCCTTCGAGTGGAGCGGCTGGTATCGTCTTCTCTACTATGGGATGAACATTCGCATGCCAGAGGTCTGTAGTAGCGGATGTTCCACTGTTATTTCTCTCTGGCTAAACGGCTCACATCCCCAGATACAGGATGGAATAGTCACCCGTCAGATCTGTGGTAATACTGGAGGAATCTGCTGCTCTAGTTCCTACAGTACAACCTCCATTCGAGTCAAAGCGTGCCCAGGAAACTTTTCTGTCTATGAATTCATCAAGCCTGTCTCATGTATTTCAGCTTACTGTGCAGGTACCGTTTCTGTTTGATGGCCATTTTAGCGTAATTCTTGAAATTTCTGAAAAATTGTATATTAAAAATATATTACGTTTTGCAGATATCACCACACTAACTCCAGCCAACTTCTCAACAACTGGAGTCATCACCACAGAAACCAATATAAGTATGTATTCTTTTTTTTTTTAAATGAGATCAGAATCAGAATCCTTTATTGACCCCAGAGGGAAACTGTAGTTGTTACAGTTGCAACCATTTATGTAAAAGAGTAAACACTTTAATAATTTACAACAAAGATAAAGAGAAATTTGCAATATGTACATGAGCTTTAAGTTCTTATGAATACAGTAAAGTGGTGCTGACTGTGATAATAAATATTAAACATCTAGTATAAGGCCGTTCAAAATTATTGTACCTCTGAGTTATCGCACACACAATTATTATTATTACACATATGAACTGTTTGGTATCGAGTTTTGTGAATCACACACTGAGGGAGGAGTTATAGTTTGATGGTCACAGGTAAGAATGACCTCCTGTGGCGCTCGGTGATCATTTCAGTAGAATGAGTCTTGCACTGAATGAGCTCCTGTGTCTCATCACCATGTCGCAGAGTGGGTGGGACTCATTGTCCATAATGGCCTGCAGCTTAGACAGCGTCCTCCTCTCCGACACGGCCGTCAGCGAGTCCAGCTCCACACCCACAACATCGCCGGACTTGCGGATCAGTTTGTTGAGTCTGTTGGCCCTCAGCCTGCTTCCCCAGCACACGACAGCGTAGAGGATAACAGACTCATAGAAGATCCTGAGCATAGTCCGGCAGATGTTGAAGGACCTCAGGCGCCTCAGAAAATAGAGACGACTTCAAGATCAATAACCTTTATTAGCAAAAAATAAATAAAATGAATGCATAGCTCTTAAAATGAATGCGTCTAATTTCTATGACCAGTGTCATTATATGTAAAACTTCTTCGTCATGGTACACTTGGTTTAAAAGATTTCATATGTGTGCATATTTGCTACATTAGCAGACTTTTCCACAGTCGCCTAGTCCATCAACTAGGCAGCAGATCAGGGCCAAAAAATCCAACAAACATTTTTGATGGTTGATTCTGCCTGCTGCTGATGTGACATCACACTGTTTATTTTGCCATTGCATCTCACTGACGTATTATGTTCATCTCTGAATGTGTGGACAACCAGTGCCCCAAGTTAATACACAACACACAGCCATCGTGCACACAGATATACACACTTAAAGTCAAGTTTGCTTTGACCCTTAAAGGTCATTAAAAAGCTTTAGTTATAATTCATGACAATTATTTGAGACAATTTAAGGGTAAATGCAAATATCATGAGAAACGTCTTATGAATAATGGCCCAGGCCTCTCACTAAAACACTCCTGTTTGTAGAAAAGTACATTTACAGCTGTTATAGTTAAAGTTACATGTCTGTCTTGGGTTCTGTTTCACAGCAACAGACTCCAGCTTTGACCCATGCTATAACTATACTGCCCTGGACAACTACTGGAGAGATATTCACACATACTACAGAGGACATGATGACACCCGTGTAGAATGGAAGGGCTGGTATCGACTGTATCTTCAAGGACAAAGTGCTCAAATGTCTGAGTGGTGTACGAGTTATATATCATGTGGTGGTGTTACTCCACTGATGCTCAGAGGTTCACATCCACAGATCGGTGATGGAATTGTCACTCGTGAAGTAACTGGATCTCGTGCGTACGACTCGTGCAGTTACTACAAATCCAACCCCATCCAAGTCAAGGCTTGCCCAGGAAATTACTACGTCTACAAACTTGTTAAACCAGATATATCGATCCCTGTTCCTTCATACTGTGCAGGTACAGCAACACTCCTCTTTCCTACCTTAACTGTATGATTTGTATTTACTCTTATAGATTAAATGGTGGAGTTTGGATTAAAACCCTGTAGTATAAAGTTCTTCAGGTTTTGCTTTTTGGTTCTTGTGATATATTACTTATAACAGGAGAGATACCTTTAAGTATCGACGCTAATACATGCTAAAAATGGATGTTTTATTGTGTGATGTGTATTGATGACAAATGAAAAAGTCTAATCATTTTTGTTTCAATTACAGTTTCTTTCAGGAACTCCACTATAGACCCCTGCTACAGCTATACTGCTCTCAATGATACTTGGAGAAGCAGCACTGACTCCACCACAAATTCACACTGTGATGCTAATGTGAACTGGGTTGGCTGGTATCGGCTTTTCTACCAGGGACAAAGTGCCAAGATGCCAGAATCATGTGTCAGTTCATACAGATGTGGCACCATGTTCCCAATTTGGCTCAATGGCTCTCACCCAAATGTGCAAGACGGAGTGGTGGTCCGGCAAACCTGTGCAAGTCAGGGCAGTGATTGCTGCTTTTACAAAGCCTTTCCAATTCAAGTGAAAGCCTGCCCAGGAAACTACTACGTGTACGAGTTTGTTCAGCCAAATTTCTGCTATGCAGCCTATTGTACAGGTAATGGTATTGATATACTTGCATGAAAAAGAAAGTTTATATGTATGAGATAATTTCTTGACTTGAAAGTGTTGATGGGATGCTGTACTTTAGCCTGTTTCTCAAAATTTCTGAATTTGTTCACTCATTAATTGTCAGGTGCAATCACCAAACTGTCTCCATACTTTAAATATATACAATATGGCCAAGATATGTGGACACCCCTCCTAATTATTGAGTTCTAGTGTTTCAGCCACACCCGTTGCTAAAAGGTGTATACAATTAAGCACATAGTCCTGTAAACTCTATAGAGGAGAATGGGTCGTAATGAAGAGTTCAGTGACTTTAAACATTCCTCATCGGATGCCACCTCTGCCACAAGTCAGATTGTAAAATTTCAACCACTGCTAGATCTGGAAACTGTAAGTGTTATTATTATTATGAATTGAAAGTGTCTTGGAGTAACAGCAGCTCATCAACGAACCCAAGCAAACATCAGTGCAACAGTCCATCTGGAGATTCATGGAATGGATTTCCATGGCTAAGCAGCTACCCACAAGTCTTAGATCATTATGCACAATGCCAAGCATCAGCTGAAATGGTGTAAAGCATGCTGCCATTGGACTATGGAGCAGTTGAAATGTGTTCTCTGGAGGAATGAATCTCTCTTCACTATCTAGCAGTCTAATAGATTCATCTGGTTTTGGCAGATACCAGGACAAAGCTGCCTTCTGTAATGCAGAGTGTGAACAGTTTAAAGTTTGGTAGAGGAGGGATAATGGTCTCCAGCTTTTTTTCAAGGTTTGTCTAGGCCCTCTGGTTCCAGTGAAGGGTCATGTTGATGCTACCGCATACAAAGACATTTTAGACAAAGACAACTTTCTATTAATGCACATGATTTTGGATTGGGATGTTCAAAAAACTCATATAGGTATGACTGTCTGGTGTCCACATCCTTTTGGCCATATAGTGGATCATGAAGATACTTTCATAGCTCTTTCACAGAGTTTAAAATAAAACAATTCTTTATATATTAGTTCTCTTTCCCTGTAAAGTAACCCTTGTCCAGTTTTTTTTCTGAGTTAAGTGTGTTAGCAGCATAATTGTCAGACACACCAACAACTACTAAAATGCAGAAGGCAGTAAACACACATCAAAACAAAACCTCTATTGTTATGATGATCCCACTTAGTGTTATTATACCAATGTATTTGTAATTTGGTTGCATGATTTTCCCATTTTTATTCAGTTGCTCTATTTACGAATAGAAATGACTTGCACTGTTGTTGGTAGAGTGGCACCACAAAGGGTGTGGCATTCAAAATTGGCCCATTGGCCCATACTGGCTTCAGCTCCACCCTAGCACCACCCATACATTATTACAGACACATATGGCTAGTTTAGCTCATAAATAGACCCTCTAGCTACTTGTTAAGGAACACCATTCTAGACATGGGATGACCCTCATTTGCTGTAAGAACTGCCTGAATTATTTGTGGCATGGATTAAATAAGTTGCTTGTGTAGTTTTGATGTGACTGCATCACCAAATGAATGCAGATTTGTCAGCTGCACATTAATACTGTTGATCTCCCATTCTACCACATCCTAAAGGTGCTCTGTTGCATTCGGATCTGGTGACTGCAGAGGCCGATAAAGTAAAGTGAAATCGTTGTAATCTTAATGGAACCAGTTTGAGATGACTTGTGAGCCACGGTAGCGCGGAAGGCACTTTCTCAGATTCAGGGGACTATCATATGCAAAATCAGCGAGCTATCCCGTTAAATGGTCATAACCATCAACATAGTGGCTGATAAACTGCAAATTTCATGTCTTTTACATCTTTAAAAGACATTCATGTATTTTTTTCTGTTTTTTTCTGTTGTCTTCATGGTGCATTAATAATTTCAGTTTGGTTTCTATTTGCTGCTTATTGTACAGTTTTTATTAAGATTCAGTTTTAGTTTTTAGTGTAATTAACTGTAGCAGTAGGCTGGTGAGGCTAAAATAAAACAGCTTTCCTCTTTTTTCAGTATTACTATTTTGTAATAGTTTTGCAGTGGGCATTATATTTTTTATTTTATTTTCTTGTATTTGAATTTTTGAATGCAGTTAATGACCAAAATGTTTCACTTTTACTGCTAGATCACTTTTAAAAACATGTTATTTGTTTGGAGAAAACAGGAATGCTGTCATGAAAGACTGCATATCAACTTTTAAAGCACAAAAAAGTGCTAATAGTCTAATTTTAATAATAAAATTTTCACTGTTATTTTTTTGTTATTTTGAGCTGCAGCTGAGCTTGAGTTACAACTGGGTTCAGATTCAAAACACTCTTCAGTGGGTCCGGTCAGGCAAAAAGTGTGCAAAAATTATATTTATCTATAAAATTCATGATTAAACTTGATTATACCTATAATGCTCACAATAAGAAAATAATCTGATAATGGATTCCTGAACTTTTTTAATTTAGCCTTAATTGTTGTGGTTCAAAGGATTTACACTCAAATAAAAGGTGACATTCATAGTCAAATGTTCATCATAAAGCCAAAAAGATTGAGTATTGGAAGGATAATGAGTTTTTGATGGTTGTCCATTTGCTTCCAGTTCCTTATAGGCTATTTCCCATTCTACCTGCTACCGTTCAGCAAGCAGTTACTGTTGATGGAGGTTCTACACTGATCCAGCTGGACTATCCATTCTTTTACTTTGGAAAACCACACTCCCAGTTATATGTAAGTGTTCAATTACCCAGTCCCCCACCTGGGTAATCACCCTACACTATATCAATAAGAGTCCTTGGGCAAGATTCCTAACACCACCTTCGCCTGCTTGTGTGAAATGATCAAATTGTAAGTCGCTCTGGATAAGAGCATCAGCCAAATGCTGTAAATGTAAATAAATGTGCATGGCAGATATACAAAAAACGCACAGCACTAGGAAACCAATAAAAGGATGTTACATGTGGCCTCCATCCCTGTAGTCCTTACGTAAAGAGCATCTCAACAGTTTCTAAATAACTCAACTCCATATTGCTTAGTGTAACTTCAGAATTCAAAACTGTCTTCTGTTTCATTTCCAGCTCAGCATGAATGGTTTCCTGTCTTTTGAGCCCCTCTATCCTGTTGGTTATGACCCATCTCTGAACAAAGACATCATCGCTCCACTGTGGACTAAAATCCACATTTACACCAGAGGAAACATCTCCTACAGCCAAGCCACAAGTGGCCCTCTTGTAAAACTAGCTGCTAATGAAATTTCCCAAGTATTGCCTGGCAGTAAAGTCTCTGTTTCCTGGGTCTTTGTCAGCACCTGGGAGAAGGTGGAATTTGAGCCTGATGCAGGGGTAGGTGTTTCTCCTGATAATTCAGTCACTGACTCCAAGCAAGACAACTTTTCACACTTTTCTCCTCTTGAAGGAGGTGACTTTCCAAGTAGTCTTGGTCTCTGACAGTGAAAACCGCTCTTATGTCCTGATGAACTATGGATCCATCCCCCCTTCTCCACAAGTATGGATGGTAAGAGGATCATGGTCATCGTGAGTTTTTCTTTTGTTATGCTTTAGAACTTTCAAGTATCATGTAATGAGATACTCAATATTCACTATGTTGATCTTATTCTTTTTAGGCTGGATATAAAACAGAGAACAATACCTATAATTTCACCATTCAGGCAAGCAATACCTCTAGCCTGTCTTCTACTACCAATGTTGGAATACCTGGCCGCTGGGTTTTCCGTGTTGATGGTACAGCCTCAGGTGAATTTGCTGTTACTTTGTTTGTAGGTTGATGTGCAGGATTACAGCAACAACATGGACATATATATATATATATATATATATATATATATATATATATATATATGTATATAAACACTGTTAAAAATAAAAAAAATTAAAGATTTAAAAGTTTAACTGTCAAAGTACAATAAAATGTAATGCTCAATACCAATTTTTGGAAAAAAAAAGTTAAAAGTTCACTAGAAACATTTACTGGTTTTTAACACTGCTGTTGTTCATTTACAAGAATGGAATGTAAATTTACAAAATGATTTTACATTATTTGCATTTGCATTTATTTTATTGGTTGTTGTAATTATTATGGTAGATTAATGTATGTCTAAATATTGAAACTGCTGAATTAGAATTAAATGAAAAATTTAATGAAAAATGTAAGAAGTACCTGCTCAGGGATTCAAAAAGCGAGAGTGTTCTGCTTTTTTTTACACTTTTAACCACCAAGTGCTGCCATATCCCTGTGCCTGCACAAAAATCACATGAGTATAATCTGCACATTAATGTAGTTATGCATAAAACTGTGTACAACTGTTGTAAGTGCATGTAAGTGTTGTCATCTAGCGTGTGTATTAGTTCCACCTGGAACTTTTTCATATTTAGTATAATTTGTAGTTAAATTATCACTTCTTTGGGAGAGACACACAATTATGCTTAATTAATAGCAATAAACCAGTGGATTAATTCAAAGATAATTGATGGGACTAACTTATAAGTACTAGATAGTTCTTATGTTACTTCTTTATATTAGTAAACACATTAGATCATTAACAATGTAACAAGCACTAGTTATTAACCAGTTAAGGAATGAATTAAAACCAAATTAAAGACTTAACAGTTTACTCAATTTTTAACTACTAAGTACTTGATCAGTTATTAGGTATAACTAGTACCTCCTACCTAATAGCTTATAATTCTAATTTTATATGCAGATTGTTATGTAATGTAAACTGTTACTAACTTTTCAATAAACTAAATTTAAGATGATGAGGTTTTTATTTATTTGTTTTTTGCTGGAAATGACATCATTACGAAAAGTATTTTTATCCCTAAAAGTCAGTTTAATTTAAACAAGCTGCTTTATTTTCACTTTATTGCCTGAAATATATTTACCACCTTTCTCTTATGAGGTTATAGACATAAGGTCATCATCTTCATTTTGTTCTTTCCTCCCGTTTAACATGATAAAAAATTATGAAACAAAATTCGAATGACTTATTCATGTCATTTTTACAGGATCATTTTAATTTGGACATATATTCCGGGAACAATAACTCATTTTGACATCCATCATCGTAAATATTTTTGGACTGTGTTACTGTTATTAACAGAAACGTAAAAGGAATATATACATTTCCATAATAGTTATCATTTCTTTCTCTCATCTTTAAATATCTTTCTTGCAGCTCCATCTACCTTTTTCTTTCCCATGCTACCTGGTGCTATTCAACATGCTGTGACTGTTGATGGAGGTTCTAGACTGATCCAGCTGGACTATCCATTCTTCTACTTTGGAAAACCACATTCACAGTTATATGTAAGTATACAGACACAATACAGTGCTTAAATATACACTCACTGGCCACTTTATTAGGTTCAATTGCTTGTTAACAGAAATAGCTGATCAGCCAATCTCACGGCTGCAACTCACTGCATTTAGGCATGTAGAGGTGGGCAAGACAACTTGCTGAAGTGCAGACCGAGCATCAGAACGGGGAAGAAAGGGGATTTAAGGGACTTTGAACGTGGCGTGGTTGTTGGTGCCAGACGGGCTGGTCTGAGTATTTCAGAAACTGCTGATCTACTGGGATTTTCACACACAACCATCTCTAGGGTTTACAGAGAGCGGTCCGAAAAAGAGGAAATATCCAGTGTGCGGTCAGTTGTGTGGTCGAAAATGCCTTGTTGATGTGAGAGGTCAGAGGAGAATGGGCAGACTGGTTCCAGATGATAGAAAGACAACAGGAACTCACATAACCAACTAAAATCTCTGAGGAACGTTTCCAACACCTTGTTGAAAGTGTGGCACGAAGAATTAAGGCAGTTCTGAAGGCAAAAGGGGGTCCAACCTTTTACTAGCAGTACTTAATAAAGTGGCCGGTGAGTGTATAAGTAGAAGCTGGGTTTTCCCAGCATGGATATCATGTCAGGGGTTATGACGGGACCAAAGAAGATGTGAAAAGAAGCGAGGAAGAAAAAAAAAACGCAAGTTAATCTAAAGTAAACGCATTTGACATGTTTTGGTCTCACTAAGATGGTGTTTTGTGTTCAGGTTTATCAGTTCAGCCTGGAGCTATGAATGCTATCAAAATGGCAAATATACACTAAGCCATTAGCATCCCCAGAAATATATAAACCATTTACTCATTATTGTATTCAGCAATCCATTTAATATAATGGAGTTATAGTAATTGTAGACAATACACAAGCAATTTAAAAGTCTGGGCTTGAACATCTTAAGAACATGTACTTCAATTTTTGTAGCAATACGTTTGCATCAGTTTTTTCAGTAAAGTCAATCTCCTACTATTTTTAACCACTTATGAAATCATATACAAAGGTTTGGACACCCCTGGTCAAATTACATGTTTGTTGACATCCTGCATGCTTACCAATTTTTGATGAATTTCACATATTAAAATGATTTAACACATTAGAATTTTAAGTTACCTGTAGGGGAAACTTATTTTCTCAAATCCAAATACATGCATATGACTGTATGTCACGCTTGGCTCCTCCCACTACTCCAGGTGCATTTTTGATTCATGCCTCTTGTTTTGTGACTCCGCCCCTGATTGTTTTCACCTGTCCCTCGTCTTCCCGGTGTGTATTTAAGCCCTTTGTGTTGGCTGGTCTTTGTTTGATGTCTGTCTGTCTGAATTGTTTTCTGCTGTGTTGGTGATTCTGGTTTATGTTATGTCTGCCCCCTGGTCTATCCGTGTTGGCCATCTGACTTTGGACCGTCTTGACCATGACCCTGGATTTTCCCTTAATAAATCTCGCTTATCTCAGCACGTGCGTCCGCCTCCTCGCTCCCCGTGACACTGTAACTATTGCCCTGGTAGTGGAGAGAAGTATTTTAAGGTGTACAGTTTCTTAATTTCATTAAAAGTTTCTAAAAGATTATTAACTAAGACTAAATAACAGCACTGACCTCATCAACCATGTTGTATGCTGGTCTAAGTCGGCGTGTTTGTTTTGTGTGTATCTTTTCTGTCTTGTAAAGCATATTAACACAGTATAGTGAGTGTTTTTCAGTGGCTTCAAACATATGACTTATTTTAACACCAAAATCCATTCCAGTACTCCCAAGGTCACGACGAGAGAATAAACCATCATTTAGTCAACACAGCATCAGAAGTTCATTGTACACACAAAGAAAGGAAAGAAACAGCCGTTAGATTCAGATGGCATTTATACTTCAAATCAGCCTTACCATATATCATTTGGAAGCAGACTGAGATCATTGTGTTCTCATCTGTTTTAACCACCCACACTAACAGATGGATCACACCAGGGTTTGTTTTCATCAGAAAAGTCTAAACACACCCTTAGACCTCTGATGACTTAGGAAGACTGATGACTGCTTAGGGTTTCTTGAAGACTGAAGAACGTCAAAAAAGTAAAACAAGTTACTGAACGAGTCTTCAGGGAAATCTTTTGTGAATTTTCTTTCTTTTTCAGCTCAGTATGGATGGTTTCCTGGCTTTTGAGCCCCTCTACACTGATGCCTATAACCCAACTCTGAACAAAGACATCATCGCTCCACTGTGGACTGACATTGACTCTTATACCAGAGGGAACATCTCTTATGAGCAAGCCACAAATGGGTCTTTGATTGAACTAGCTACAAATGAAATGAACAGCATGTTCTCTGGGTTGAACTTCTCTGCTTCCTGGGTCTTCGTCGGCACTTGGGAGAAGATGGAATTTGAACCTGATACAGGGGTAAGAGTCTGTCCTTATAACTCAGCCACTGACTCCAAGTTAGATCGATTTTTAAGACTTTTATCCTCTTGAAGGAGGTGACCTTCCAAGTTGTCCTGGTCTCTGACAGCAAGAACCGATCTTACGTCCTGATGAACTATGGATCCATCCCTCCTGATCCTCTACCATGGATGGTAAGAGGAGCATGTTCATCCTTGTTTTTACTAATTTCACAATGTTTTATGATATTAAAATAAAAAGTAGGCAAACAAATAGCACTTTTGCTATAGCAATTTTATTTCAATTATCATTTGCAGGCTGGATATAAGACTGTGAACAGCACATATTATTTCAGCATTCAGGCACCCAGTACCTCTAGTCTGTCTACTACTACTAATGTTGGAATACTTGGTCGCTGGGCTCTCCGTGTTGACAGTGCAGTCTCAGGTGAATTTTTTACTGTTATTCTGTCTTTGGGGTGATGTGCAGTCTGTCAAACTAAGTTTCAAGCAACATGATACACTGGGAAAATAAGACTCTGACTGATATAGTGGTTGGCCTCGAATATCAACCAATGTCATTGACCTGCGGTGTCAGTGACATCAACAATATCACATTGGTGCACCATTAATTACCAACTTTTTCAACTGCAGTATCACTGGATTTCAAACTCACAATCACTGGTGAACCTAATACATAATAGCATTTATCACAGCAAATACATACTGAACTGATGAATCTGAACATTGAAAAATCATGGTTAAAATAACATAACAGACAATATCAAACATATCCAAAATTAACTTGGAAAAACATGGTCTAATAATGAAAAAGATAACTAATGAGAAAACATTCATGGAAGGCCTCCATGAAAATGAGTCATACCCATATGTTTGCAACATGTAGCAACAATTCATTGACTTGCCAGTTTATTATTTATGTTATTTATCTAATAGCAGATTGTACCTTCTTAGACCTTCTGAACACCATGAATTCACCTGGGCTTTGATTCTACAAGATGCTGGATGTGTTATGTGTAACATAGGAGGCATTGAGCGGTTTTATTTAAACACGATTCAGAGTCCAAAAACACAGTGGAAGAGACGAGTGTAACAAATGAACCCACGACAAGACTAAACAAAGTAAACAGAAGTAAACAATAAACAAAAACCAACAACGAGACGAGAAACAGGCAACAGCAACAGGGTATATAGACACAGTGCTAGACAAAGCAACTGAGCAAACACAGGGGTATAAATATTAACAGAAAATGAGAAACACCTGAAACCAATGAGAGGACAGGGCTAGGAGACCTCGAACAGGTGAAGCCAACATGACAACAAAAGCACATGTCAAAAGAAAACAAAGGCACATGGCAGATATACAAAAACACACAGCACTACATTTACGGCATTTGGCTGACGCTCTTATCCAGAGCGACTTACAATTTGATCATTTCACACAAGCAGGCAAAGGTGGTGTTAGGAATCTTGCCCAAGGACTCTTATTGGTATAGTGTAGGGTGATTACCCAGGTGGGGGACTGGGTAATTGAACACTTACATATAACTGGGAGTGTGGTTTTCCAAAGTAAAAGAATGGATAGTCCAGCTGGATCAGTGTAGAACCTCCATCAACAGTAACTGCTTGCTGAACGGTAGCAGGTAGAATGGGAAATAGCCTATAAGGAACTGGAAGCAAATGGACAACCATCAAAAACTCATTATCCTTCCAATACTCAATCTTTTTGGCTTTATGATGAACATTTGACTATGAATGTCACCTTTTATTTGAGTGTAAATCCTTTGAACCACAACAATTAAGGCTAAATTAAAAAAGTTCAGGAATCCATTATCAGATTATTTTCTTATTGTGAGCATTATAGGTATAATCAAGTTTAATCATGAAAGGAGTCTTGCCCAAGGACTCTTATTGGTATAGTGTAGGGTCTTTGCCAAGGTGGGGATTGAACCCCAGTCTACAGCGTAGAAGGCAGAGATGTTACCCACTACACTAACCAACCACAGCATTAATTTCCTCCACATAAAGTTTTTTTGTGTGTGTCAAAACGTAGAGGATTATTCTCCATCCCCAAGATAGGCAACATGCAGAGTCACCATGTGTACATATAATAATTCAGAGACAGTGGTTACATGATCCTGTCGATGTCTGTCTTGCCAAATTTTTGGTAAAATCTGTCAGGTAAGGCAGTAAAAACACATCACACAGGATCCAAAGAGATTTCATTTTCCTTCAGCCTTACAGTTCATTTTATCTGTAGATTATCATGTGGACCGATTATACATCAGAACAGCAGGAATAACCAAGTATAACTCAATAACTGAGGCCCAATGAATTGCAGTGGCAGGACACCTACAGCTCAGCTTGGAACCAAACAATGATTATGAGAGATTGACTGATTATTTATGGTTATATTTATTTATGTTAAAGATTATCCATTAATGCATAACATCACTTATTCTCTAACAGTGTCACCACCGCCAGCACTGTTCTATCCATTTGGCTCGGGAGCAGGAGACACTGTTAATCCTCGCAGTGATGATGGAAGCTCACCTGCTATAAACCTACAGAGTCCATTCACGTTCTTCAGACGCACATACACTAAGCTATATGTGAGTGGCTATAATCATTATTATAGTTGAACCGTTGATAAAAATGTCTTTTTTTAAAACTATCACTTCTTTAATTGTCTGTTTTTTTCCACTTGCAGGTCAACAACAATGGACACTTGACGTTTGATCAGCCGTGGGACAGCTTTACACCCACTCAGTTCAATGCTTATAGTGGAAGAGATATCATCGCTCCACTGTGGACTGATATTGATAATCGTGCAACTGGCAATATCTCATATAATCAGTACAGTAATGGCAATGTCCTTTCACAGGCCACACGGGACATAAACCAGTACTTTCCACAGTTTATCTTCACTGCTTCTTGGGTCTTCGTTGCAACATGGGATAAAGTGGCGTACTACAGCTACTCAGGCACGGTACGATGTAGAATTTTGAGAAATCACATAATGAATCTAAAAGGAATTATGCAACAGACACACAGTTTTATTCCAAAAAATAGCAAATAAAAATGAGTAAATGTTAAACTTTTCTGCGAATTATGAGAACTGCTGGTTAGCATTAGTTCAGCTAGCACGATACCAGCTCTGCTCACCACAGAACGTTCGTAAAACATCTACACAGGTTCAGATGATAACTACTAAATTCTGAAAAGTAGAGGCGATATATAGTAGATATATGTCTGAGAACCTATTCAGAGCTGTGGCTGTAATTTCTTAATGGGCAGTCCAAAAGTGCCACACACCACAGTACACACTTATACTCTTCATACCACCTCCATGTGTGACTGGTGTTAAAGTGACAAATGAAATCGAACGTGTTCCATGGACAGTTCAGCTGTTAGTCATTGCTGAGCCACTGTCATGCCCAGTTTTCCTACTTTCTAGTCCTAATTTACAGCATATTAGACAAAGATAATCGACACAACATGGCTGTGAGAAGCATTGGGCTCTGCAGCCAGCATTTGTGATATTTACATTTTACATCCCTTTAGTCACTGTTTGCATATAACTCAATAACTGCGCATTAAAGATGACAGTTTTGTTTTATACATCTTATACACTTAAATAACAGCTGTTTGAGATCTAAGTGCACCATGGCTACTGAGAACAGCTCCATATAGATCTATATATCCAATATAGTTTTCTCTTTCCTTTTTTCATCTTCTTAGATTTTTTTCTTGGTAAATCACCTGTAAAATCTAGGAAACTGCCCAGGTACAGGTATCTAGGTCAAGATGCCAGTGTCCAAATACTGAGATCACCTTTTTAATATTTCTTTCATGCAACAGACAAAACACACAGACCGATAACTCAATCCGTCCATCCCACCATTTTCCAAGCCGCTTCTCCCTCATGGTCGCGGGGGGGTGCTGGAGCCTATCCCAGGCGAAAGGCCCGATAATTCAATGAAATGGCAAATTTACACTAAATACCCAAAGGTTTTTAGACACGATCCAACATTTCCTCTAAAATCAAGAGTAGTAATAGGGAGATGTCCCCATTTGCAGTATTAACAGACTCTACTCTCTGGTAAAGGCTTTAACACTAGATGTTGGAGCAGTGCTGTATGAATTTGATTGCATTCAGACACTAGAGCATTGGTGAGGTCAGACACTGATGCTGGATGAATAGTTCTGGGTCATAAACTGCATTTCAACTCATACCAAATTTCTTCAGGTTCACAGTCAATGCTGGGATACTTTATACCCCTCTAGCTGACACTTGTCATTGGGCCTGGTGAAGATCATGAGCAGGTGACTGCCTTTCAATGGAAATCATACAAGCTGTGTGTGATTAAGTGACCCTTATTAGTCCCACAATGCGGAAATTTCACCTCCGCATTTAACCCATCCGTGAAGTGAAACACCACATACACACTAGTGAGCACACACACACTAGGGGGCAGTGAGCACACTTGCCTGGAGCGGTGGGCAGCCCAATCCGCAGCGCCCAGGGAGCAGTTGGGGGTTAGGTGTCTTGCTCAAGGACACCTCAGTCATGTGCTGTCGGCTCTGGGGATCAAACCGGCGACCTTCCGGCCCATGACTGCCCCAAATGAGCAATTGAACACCTGTGTCAGCAATGGGAGCACCTTAACAGGCTGATTAGGCAATTAGTAGGGGTGTCTACATATTTTTGAAAACATAGTGTGTGTTATAATCGGAAGGTGTTGTGATGTACCGGTCAGTGTATTGCCTACTGATTTTCCTCAACTATATTTGAATAATGAAATGTTTTCAAATTTGTTCTCCTGTGCACTGCCATCACCTAAAAAAGTAAGCATACAATTTCAGTAGATTTCCATATTTTGTAACCTCCACACAGACAACCGATTATTAGTCATGTTTATCAGGCCTGGGTATGTATAGGTAATGATTTAGTGGTTTTAATGAAATAGTCAGGAATAATACTGTACTGTTTGGTGTCTCCCCGCGACCCTGAGGGAGAAGCAGCTTAGAAAATGGATGGATGGATGGACGTTTGCTGTCTATAAGTATAGTAAATAGTATAGTAAATAGTGAGTTTTTGTTTCTAGCAGTATCTGAGCTCAGGACTGTCGTTTCTCTAAGCTATTGGTAACTAGCAAAGATACTTTCTCTAGATTGACAAAACACTTCTTGTAAGTCGCTCTGGATAAGAGCTAAATGCTGTAAATGTAAATAAAACAAGGAAAGCATGCTCCAAGAACAAATTGTCTCTGATATGTTTTAGAAATTTTCTTTACTTTGTTTTTCAGGAAACGTCCTTCCAAGTGGTTTTGGTTTCTGGTGGCAATTTGTCCTTTGTGCTGATAAATTATGGTGACATTGCACCAACAAACTACAGAGTAGAGGTAAAATGATCTAAATATCATCTACATAACACAGAACTTGCGTCTTTATTCTTGATTCTTTAAACGTTTTGTCTGTTTAGGCTGGATATGACACAAACTTCACAGACTACACTGTGATTTTGTGGTCAAATGACACATCCACCATTCCGAACCTCAAGTATTTGAGTAATGTGAACGTCCCAGGACGCTGGGCCTTCGTGCTAAACCAACCTAGTGGTAATTATGTTTTTATATATATATATATATATATATATATATATATATATATATATATATATATATATATATATATATATGGGTGTTTCTAATACAAAACGTTTATTATGAAAAGAATATGTACTGTGTTTAATTGTAATTGTACATCTTCCCATAGATGCCGTTCTTGCAGTGCGACTGAAAGTCCTGGCAGTCTCTAATCTCACAGACATCAATAACCAGAAGATCCTTCTACAGCAGGTAAATTAATACAGTTTGCTGCCTGAACTTAAACTTTGTGATAAATGCGAAGTCACAATGCGCTGCGACTTTTTCTCCTTTGAATAACTCAAAGTACTATTTTTATTCATAAAAATATTTGGGAAACCTCTTTTATTTTTCAGCTGCAGGATGAACTGAGGAGGAGAGGCGTTTCATCCACTATAAAAGTGAAACGTGTCCAAAAGAAAAGTCCATGATTAGAAGATCCAGAAGAATCTCTGGTTCGCTGAGGGATGAATTCTCAAATTATATTTAGCTGACTAATAATATGGTGATGGTGCTTTGGTAGGTCACACCTGTATGGAAGGAACTTTGAAACTTCCAAATAATGTCAAATTTAAATTCATTAAATGTAAATTGTGCTTTCGTCCAGGCAGAAATGGTGCAGGTTTGTGATTCTTTTAGTAGTTTTAAACAAACATTTTTTTTTCCCCAATCTTAATAAACTGATTGGCTGTTGTAGTTATTATACAAAACTGATTACCTATAAACATTATATACAGTAACTTCTCTACTTGTGGTAATGGTGGTATATCATGAACAACTCTGTTGCACGTTTACATGTTGGCTCTAAAAATACTGTTGTTCTGTGATTTATAGCGCTATGTTCTGCTTTACCTTCAAAATGGCAAGATTCTGCTTTTATTGTTCTTCATTGAACAGCCCAGTAGCACTGATCTGTCATAGGGTGGCACTGTTGTGACAGATCAATGGTTAAAAGCACACTGCACACTGATTAATAAAAATTATTAACAGCTTTATGAATGTCAGTACTTCATACGAGGTCACGAGAAGCAGAACTTTCATTTATTCTTTGTTGTTACATATTACTGGGTGATTCTGGACTTGAGCAATGAATGCAATTACATGGACATAATCTGAAACCTGCAGAAAATCAGATGTCAGTAATTCACTCAATGATTTTACATGCACTTCCCATTACAGAAAATGGGAAAACTCATAGTCTACACGAGTCAGTAAATCAAAATGAATAAATAAAAAAATTCTGCTTTCCAACCAGCCACCAGAAAAGACATAATGTAACTGTAACAACACCTAAGAGCCAAACTGAAACCATGTGTGTGCATGATGAAATTAAGAATACGAGTTGTCTCCTAGATGGATGATGGATATTCATGTTTTCTGGTGAAGTGACTCTGTGGCATGGCTCCAAAGGTATCTCTTAGGTGCCGTGTTAAACACTGCTGGCTGTTTCTGGGACAGTGCTCTGTTTTTCGCGCATGTGCAGACTGAGAAAAATGAAAAAAATCAGTGTGAGGGTTTCCATGCACTGAAATACCCAATTACTGTGCTGAGAGCAAGCTCTCATAATAGGATTTCTATAAGTCCGACAATGATCTTAATCCAATCTAAGAAATTGGAGTATGCTGTTTATATGACCACTAGAATAATTTGATAACTGCTAAAATCCAATGATGATCAAATTATTAAGTGCACGTAAATACACTCATAGAGATAGACTAGAGATAGTTCATCGCTCAAAACCTGGACATGTAGTTTATTTAAAGTCTATAGAGTAAGTACATGATATTTTATTACAACCCCAAGTCCAGTGAAGTTGGGACGTTGTGTAAAACATAAATAAAAACAGAATGTGATGATTTGCAAATCCTTTTAAACCTATATTCGATTGAATACACTACAAAGACAAGATATTTAATGTTCAAATGGATAAAATTTTTGCAAATATTCACTCATTTTGAATTTGATGCCTGCAACACATTCCAAAGAAGTTGGGACAGGGGCGTGTTTACCACTGTGTTACATCACCTTTCCTTTTAACAACACTTAATAAGCGTTTGGGAACTGTTGGGAAGTGTTGAAGCTTTGTAGGTGGAATTCTTTCCCATTCTTGCTTGATGTACAACTTCAGTTGCTCAACAGTCCGGGGTCTCCGTTGTCGTATTTTGCGCTTCATAATGCGCCACACATTTTCAATGGGAGACAGGTCTGGACTGCAGGCAGGCCAGTCTAGTTCCCGCACTCTTTTACTACGAAGCCACGCTATTGTAACATGTGCAGAATGTGGCTTGGCATTGTCTTGCTGAAATAAGCAGGGACGTCCCTGAAAAAGACGCTGCTTGGATGGCAGCATATGTTGCTCCAAAACCTGTATGTACCTTTCAGCATTAATGGTGCCTTCACAGATGTGCAAGTTACCAATGCCATGGGCAGTAACACACCCCCATACCAATTGCACGTTGAGAAACATTGTTCTTAAACTGTTGTTCACAAAGTGGTGAACCTCGCCCCGTCCTTGCTTGTGAACAACTGAGCTTTTCAGGGATGCTCCCTTTATGACACTCACCTGTTTCCAATTAACCTGTTTACCTGTGGAATGTTCCAAACAGCTTGTTTTTTTTTAACATTTCTCAACTTTCCCAGTCTTTTGTTGCCCCTGTCCCAACTTCTTTGGAACATGTTGCAGGCATCAAATTAAAAATGTGTGATTATTTGCAAAAAACTATAAAACTTATCTGTTTGAAAATTAAATATCTTGTCTTTGTAGTGTATTCAATTGAATATAGGTTGAAAAGGTTTTGCAAATCATCGTATTCTGTTTTTCGTATTCTGTTTTTTTTGGCTGCAAATCAGACTTCCTCCTCCTGAAGTCTACAATGAGTTCTTTAGCTTTGGAGGTGTTGAAGGTTTGCAGCCATATGACCTCCTCCTGGTATGTATGTCAGTTGAGCAACTCTGTGACAACAATCTGCCACTAAACTTGCTCCTCTTGTCCATGATGATGGTATGTAGTAGGTGGCATCTGACTAGAGAGCTCTGCAGGAATCTCAACGTGAAACCTCTCACCTATTGTGGTCCTCAGCCCACCACAGACTGGGTCAGCCAATCCAGTTGCAGACTGTGCCACTGCAGCCAGAGGAACCCTTCCCTGCAATGAACTCCGGGGCACAAACTCCTGTTCTTTATGGTACTCCTATAGTCACTTAACCAACCTTAGTGCCTGGTCAAAAACATTTTCTAGTGAGACCCGAATGTCTTGGGTGGCCAGCTCATCCTTGATCTCACTACTGAGGCCCTGTTGGAAGCCAACAATTTATGCCTCTGCATTCCAACCACTCTCTGCAGGCAGAATGTGAAACTCAATGGCATAATCCACCACTGAATGCTTTTTCTGCTTTAATCAAAAGAGACAACAATCTGCCACTTCACCACAGACTGAATGGTCAAATGTATGGCACACTGTGGATATTATGAATAGTTATCAGCAGGAGCATGTGGTAACCTCATTCTCCCAAATAGGCATGGCCCAGGCCAGGGCTTGGTTCATAAGCAGCAAGATGTCATATACTACTTTAGAATGTTCAGTGGGAAACCTTAGCTTAGCTTTTGGAACCAACAATCCCTGTGTTAGGAACCCAGTGAGCTATTGGTTAAGCCACCAACCAGGTGCAGAGATGGACTCAAGTCAGTAGAGTAGAGACTTCCAGTAGAGACTTGCAAGTGCAGGGGAAAAAGAGAAAAGCAAGGTTGCACTGAACGAGAGTCACAAGACATGTTGTGATTGTGTTACCACTAAGCTATTGCAGCAACACTAAGGACAGCATCACAGAAGAGTTGATAAACAAAGGGGAGATGCTAAAGCCAAACTAATTAAATGCCCAACCAGCACCATCAAAAAAAGTTTCTGATAACTAAAGTGGAAAGCAATCAACAGAAATAGGAAATCAAAGTGTTTTCTATACTTACACTGAAAGATAAATCAAGAAACCAGCATTCCAGAGAGGAAGTTTACAAAGTTACTGGCTTAGTCAGAAAGATGTGCTTATGGCAGTGTGAACTCAAGACTGAGCAGGGAGCTGTGGGAGAGCTCTCCTTAGTAGTAGTGTCCACAGCTGTAGCCAATCAGCTCTAATCAGCTTGTTCTGGTTTTCTGGCTCCTCCAGGCCATTACACTTACATGGCAAAGAAAAATGTCTTAAATATAAAAATTAAACATAAAGACACTATTTCAGGCACTATATCAACTATATTTACTGTACTTGAGTAAATTTTTACTTTTAATAGTTTTTTTAATATAATTATTCATTTTTAACTAAGTACTTATTCCATTTTTAGCTTACAGAGTGAAAAAAAAATATAAGCATGTTAGCTCATAAACCAATTAAAAGAAATACTAGTTCTGGCAAATGATCAAAACAGGTTTCTGTCACAAAAACATTAGTTAAAGACTTTAGTTCAGAGACATTAAGTTTAGAGGAGACAGAAAGAGAAGAACTTTACCATTACAGATGAGGAACATACTCTATCCAGTCATCTTCATCTGGTTTTAGACAAACTAAAGAATATGGCATTAAATCATCAGCTGCCAATCATGCCTCTTGAAACCTGCAGAGATCTCCGCTTCTCACAACTTGGCCTTCAGCCTAAGGGGGACCTCTGCCTAGCTAGCAAATTCTAACTAAACAGTTTCTGTGTTTACTATTTGCTTCTTATGTTTGTTTTAGAATAAAAGGATGGCTGTTTAGTAAACTTTTTTCACAGTAACATTTAATTGTGTGTTAACTAGCTACTTAATTCAATTTAAATTAAATGTAATTAATTAATTTTAAATTAAATTAAAATTGCTGCCAACCCATATCTGACGGTTAAGCCGTGTAAACTTTAGTTTTGTTGCAGGGTTCGAGGTAAATGGCCATGTAAGATTGTGACACAGGAAACCTAGTCTAATACAAGCTCTCAATAAACTCATAACTCATAACTGCGTTATGATTTGCTTTTTTTTTGTTGTTTTTTAAGACTTAGTTGCCTAAACAGTAATCCGACCAGACTGTGACTGGTGAAGCACAGAGCTCTTTTATTGCATGCTCACTGTACACGGAAAAAACAGAAATCATCTCACGTGAATAACGAGCCATTACAGCATCACTCAAACAGAAAAGTGTTGTGCTGTAATATACAGATAATCGCTCTGATTGAAGACTGTACCTTGCATTTGCTAAAATAAATGTATTCCTCGATCTCACTTCACAGGTCATATTTCATCATCATGGCACTTATTCACCAATATTTTCCTAAGTTCTTTCTTAAGTTGTTCTTGATTCATGATGTGGTCTTAAATCTCAGAATTGTTTGCATCTTTGTGCTTATGATGAATGAAACAGAACTGTCCAGATGCTCACGGGTAAAGTCAGGACTTGAGGCTTTACTCTTTTGGATGTGATCAATACTTGTGGTCATGAAATGGCAAAGGTCAAATCCAGAATCGTCCAAAAACCAAAAGAGACAAACATGACCATAACAAGAGAGGCAAATCCGATCCCTAAAGGGGTTGGACAAAAAGGCAAAGTCGAAGATGCAAAATCTGATACACAGGTAAACAATAATCACAGGAAGAAACACCCAGTAGCTCTAAGAAAGAAACAATACCATACAACATGCTAAGCTAAAGCTCAGGCTTATATATTAACTATACCAAAAAATGATGACAAGGAACAGGTGAGGCGTATCAGTTCTCAGGTGATAATGATATATTTACCAAAGGATTATGTCACAGTAAGGAAAATCTAAACAGTGTAAGTTACTGTTGTTGCTAATGATTAGTAGAAATGTATTATCCATTAGCTTTATCAAAAAACATATTGACTGTTTAGCTAACTTATACAGTTTAAAGGCTGTGAATATAATGTTTACTGTCTGTAGAGGTCCACACGTATGAATTTAAGCCAATATGCAGGGAGCTAATAAGACAATTATTATTAAATATGGAATTTATCTTTAATTCTGACTTTCAATAACATTTTTAATACAGACTTAATTAAACAGTAATAAACTCTGCACAGCCTTTCATGGATTGTAAACTACTTTCTTGGAAACAGACAAACTAAGCCTTATATAACCATCTCACTATGAAATGTGTGTAGTTTAATGTAAACCTTGTTCTTTCCACAGTTCACACAAAGATGTGTAAATGTGCATTAGCAGACAACCTGTGATCTGAGTCTCAGGACTCAGGATCCCCCCCCCCCCCCCCCCCCCCAACATAATATCATAGTTAATTTTGTTTGTACATATTTTATCCAATAATGTAGCTGAGTCAATTCAAATAATTACTTTTAAAACTATAATTGCAGACAAAAGAGTAACTTAGATACTCAACTACACTTATTATTTATATATATTACTACACTTATTATATATATATTACACTTATTACTTACTATTTTTACTTAAGTAGGGATTTTTTTAAAGTACTCTTTCCACCCCTGGTTTATAATGGGGATTAGATACTTTTCTGTATAATCATTCTTCTATTTACATCAAACTCACTCTCAGTGTTCATTTTCTAGTTTTGATCTGACCATAGAAGCTGGTTTCAGTCAAAGTTCTAGTAGCGTGTAGCAAACACTCCACACACTTTTGCTTGTAGTTATATGAAAGAGCTTTCTTCTATCAAGAATAGATGGAATAAAATAACATTTAAGAGAACATGTCTTTTAGAAGATTGGTAGCATGAATAAGCAAATCCATTCATGCTGTTAAAAGTAAGTCACTTTTAAACAGAGGGTCCAAAAAGGTGTTTGGAGTGTAACTTATTGTTGTTTGCTTGATTTACATTAATACAGGTGCAAGCAGCCTTAACTGGGGGTCAAAGCAAAATATCTCCAACACAGCAATATTGTGCTGGTTGCACCAACAGAGCTTACGCCTGGTCGGTTGTAACTTTATGGGCATAATTTTAAGATTGATGCACCAACTTAAGCTACATTTTTAAAGACCTGGTGTAACTTTTGTTTGCTACTCCAGTCACTGCAGCAGTGCTTAAATGGCTATTTTTACTAACTTAAAACTTATGTGTATAACAATAATTATTAATTAACAGGGCTACAAAACATACACAAAAAGCAGCCAATGAATGAGCTTAGAACGAGGTATCCGGTGTCTCCCAAAACCTTTTTTTTTTCATTTTCTTCCATGCCCGTGACCCTGATGGAGAAGCGGCTTAGAGAATAGATGGATGGATGGATTTTCTTCCATGCTTTTGACAGCTATCTTGTATGACAAAGTTCTCGCCTTGCACCTCTGAAAGGTTCAGCTAGTAATGTAGCAATTGTTTACACCAAAGGCAGACTGCAGCGCAGTTTACAACCCTTTCAGAGTTCTTCAGAGATGAAGTCCACAGAATGTGAAGAAATGTGAAGAGCTGTGGTGTGTTTGCGAGATGAGTGAAGAACCCCAAAAGACATCTTTGGATGCTTACAGTTGAAAAAGGTTTAGAAGCACTATTCTACTGAGCACTGCTGCCCTGAACCCTCCCATGTTGACTGTTTTTGATTTATTGAAGCTATTAAGGAGTTTTTCATCAGTGTGACTTTACGCAGACTCTATACTTCATCAATATCATATCTGTCAGAACCTCGTATCTCCAAAACTGTAACTTTACAGGAACTTAGAATGATAGTTGATGTAATAAGTTTTCTTCCCCGCTAAGTACCCTAAGTCATTTTGAACCATTTTATTTGTCCGCTCAACATAATAAAACGGATGATTGCACTTATGCAGAAAGGTAAAAAAGCAAAAACAGAAGTGGAGAAACAAGTTTTTGTGCGACATGCAACTGTCATTCTTGAAATGACTGCTGCTTTTGCTAGAAACAGGTGCGGTTGGTATTTGACCCTTATATTTCTTTCAACAGGTAAGCTGTGACAGGGTGAAAAGTTATGCTGCAGTCCGTTTGGAATGCAGTGCAACTCTTGATTCTCACAGTTTACACAGAATAACTAATAGGGGTGCACAAGGGGCTTCATCGGTTAACACACAACATATTTTCTGGTTAAAACTTTTATGTTATAATAAAACGTTATCCTGCCTCAACCTCATGAAACAATGAAACTGCGTGCAAACTACAAGAAAATATTTTCCCTTATCAGTTTTGTGAAGAGCAGGTTTGGCCACATCTAAATGTGAAGCCAGGAAATCTGTTTCAGTTTGACCTTATCTGAAGCATATTGAGCACGTTCGTCTGTCTGAGGAGAGAAGTGAGTGAGCTGCAGTTTGTAAAATTGTATTATGATGATGAAAACAGCATAGATGCTGGAACTAATCTAAAGTAAGATTCGTGTTGCTTTATATTGCAGATTTGAATATTTTACTTGTTGCCTGACTTTGAAGTCAATGTGACAATGGAGGGTTCAGTTCAAATGCCTGCGCTGTCTCTGAAGATAGTGGCGATCGTATTAATGATAAGTATGTCTTTAAATACCTTTTTCACAGTTGGCTCAGTCGTCTGGACATCTTTCTCCAGTTTGCTCAATATTTGTTTCTTTTCTCTTAACGCTTCACAGGTGGACTTACAAAAGCACAAACAGGTAATGACGCTTTATAATTCATTTACTTGGTTTTGTCCAGTCCATCATGCTTTACAGAAATTGTGATTCACTAATTCTCAAATGCTTTCCAGCTTGTGCATAATTGTCATGTTGCTTTGGGTCGGCTGGCACCTGTCCAGAGCTCCTTATACCCTGCATCACATGTACAATCTTGGGGCCAAATGTACTTATAAAAGTTATTATAAAGATAAAAGAAAAAAACTAAAACGTACTTTAATATAACTCAATGGAAGTGGACCTCTTTCCTTGTGATTTTGAGCTGTGTCTACTGGTTCATTCATCAAGAAATCAACAGATAATTGTTACACTTTGCTTGTGGGTGAGGGTAGATGTGCTCTGACAAAGTTGTGGGTTGTGAAAAAGCTGTGGCAAACCCAATAGCACATTCTGTAAGGGTGTTTATTTGGTGAAAAGCGTGGAAAAAACCCAGAATGTTGAAAAGAAGAAAAAAAAACTGCAGAATATATTTATGAACTTTGGGGAAGCAAAATTTTTCCTCAAAATGCATTGGCTCAATTCTCATTTGGCCACATTGACTGTCAAGCCTGCATTGTCAATGTGTTTAAGGACAGGGTCAACTTCAAAGGATACTTTCAGAGCTATGAACTCAAAGTATTTTTCATTGGAGACTGCAGTTAATAAGGTGGTTCGTATAGTTACTCTTACTCGAATAGCCACTCCGCCTCTTGATTTTCTGCCTATTCTATAAAAGTTAAAGTCATTTAAGGCCACATCTTCATCACTTACAGATTGTCTAAGCCAGGTCTCTGTTAGTATTAAAATATCTGGATCAGATTGTGCAATCAGGACTTTAAGTTGATCCATTTTAGTAGTCCTTTTGGAGTAGGCTTCTAATGCTAAGATGTATTATGCCTAAACCTTTTCTGTTTTTAAAACTCTCAAGATATGTTATAGCATTTACTGCAGGGTTTTCCTATGAGTGTAAAGTAATTGGTGTTGGATTAATAAAAAAAAATCTGATTTTCTGGATTAATAAAACCATAAAATTTCTTATTTCTTATTTCTTTTTAATGAAGAGTTGGTCCTGGGTCTTCTACCCAAAACTACAGAAATACTTGGAGTTTGAGGTATGGAATGGAGTTAAAAACAGAGTAAAATATATTGTGGACTAAAATCTGTGAACCAAGTCTACTGGAATGAATCCCTTGAACTCTGTAAAAAAAAGGGGGCGGTTCCAGAACAGGTTAAAATTGTCAATAAAACTTTGCAGATGCAGGTCTTTTGGAGCAAGGTGTGAATTTTTAAACAACTCAAATGTCCTGAACATCTTCCCAGTGACAGAATTGGTCCAGAGATAAAAACAGCTTTACCACATATTAAACATCATATTAAACCCTATGGATTAAGAATGGGATGTCACTCAAGTTCATATACGTGTGAAGCCAGACGAGAGAATACTTTTGGCAATATAGTGTACATACCCAAAATAGAATTATTTTCATTACAAAATATATTCATGTTAAAACACCACATATTTTTTTTTCCTGGGAATATTTAAGCTTAAACTGTATGAAAATGTTCCCACATTTCTTTTGTTCTGTAGCAATCAAAAATAGTGACTGATAAGTCACCAGTAGTTTTCTTGTCAAAGACGTCCAGCAGTGGACACAATGTTTCTCACTGGGAATCTTCCTAAAGCAGCTGTAAGCATAAGTATGATAAATTATTTTCCTATAAGTATTTGACTACATTGTCCAAATAATACTTAAAACTTTATACATTTTATGAAAAATCAGCAAACAAAACAAAAACTTATAACAAGGAACGTATTTTAGTTTTTTCCTTGTAATTTATCCTATACTTTAACAGTATAGACAGTAAAGTGTCACTCTATTTCTTGCCCTCCTATAGATGTTGGTAGTGCCAGCCGCAGACTTTGAGGCTTTTTGTGCGCCCTTTGTTCTTGACATGTACGGGCATAACACTGCATGTCCAACATTGACATTTTTCCTCCTGCTTCACTGCTTAGTCATTCCCCCTTTGTTATGTAAAGTGGCACTGGGATTGTGAAAGGCGTTATATAAATGTAACTTATTATTTTTACTATTATTATTACATTAATGAAATTCAGTACTATTTAAATGCATTAGAAGACTTTTCAACTGACTCAGCAGAGAGGCACCTAAATGTATTAAATTTCATATTTCATTTATTCTGGTGCCTATTTGCTGAGCCTGTTGAAGAAAAGTATATATATAAAAGTATATAAGTATGTACATAATACTTCATTGAAAAACGGATTATAGGACTAACATATTTATTTATGTCAGTCCTTTGATCGCTTTTTCAATAACAACCATTTAGCAGAATTACAGAAGAAATTTTCTAGCTAGCTTCATAATGTTAGCTAACTGACTCACTAAGACTATCTCAATTAGACTATCTGAATAGTTCTATGTTTTCAACATCTGCTATAAATATATGTATATTTATATTTTATGTATTGTCTGTAAAAATGCAGTACTTGTAAACAACTTGCATTACAGTATCACATGAACAGTAAGTCAATGGCTCACAAGCAAGCCTGATATTTTTGTGGAATATCAAGGAATTAAATCTTTTTATTATTTAAATCTATTTTTCAAAATCACACCTTTTTTCTCAGTCAAGCATTTAAATGCATGCATTTCTTTTTCCTTGTCTTTTACAGCCGCATCTACTACTACCGCAAACCCTGGTTATGACCCGTGCAGTAACTATACAGTCCTGGATCAGCCCTGGAGAGCTACTAATGCATCATGGAATTTGGTGTGTGATCAAGACTTCGAGTGGAGCGGCTGGTATCGTCTTCTCTACTATGGAATGAACATTCGCATGCCAGAGGTCTGCAGCAGTGGATGTTCCACTAATATCGCTCTATGGATAAATAGCTCACATCCGCAGATACAGGATGGAATAGTCACCCATCCGATCTGTGCTAATGGTGGTGATTTTGGCAGTTGCTATTGTCCCTTCGGTACAACCTCCATTCGAGTCAAAGCGTGTCCAGGAAACTTTTATGTCTATGAATTCATCAAGCCTGGGCAGTGTCTCTCAGCCTACTGCGCAGGTATCATTTCAGACATTTCTGCTTCGCCATTTTAGCATAATGCTTGAATTTCATGTAATGTCAAAAAAAACCCAACTTTTTGCAGATATCACCACATTAAGTCCATCCAACATCTCAACAACTGGAGTCATCACCACAGAAACCAACATAAGTATGTAGCTGTGATATTATTATTTTTTTAATAAATAATAAACCTTTATTTAATAAACCTTTATTAGCAAAAATTAAAGAAATACAAATGTAACATGTAGCTGTTAAAATGAATGCCCCTCATTTCTATGACCAATATCACTATATTCAAAAATGTCTTAATCATGGTACACTTGATTTAAAACTTAAAATGATTTATACATAAATTATATGCACTAGGGCAGGGCAGATGAGGGTACATGGTACAGGGCGTCCACTGTTTATGTTGTCATTGCATCTCTCTGATGTATTACATTCATTTATATATATGTGGACAACCAGTGCCCCAAGTTAATATGCGATACCATATTGCACACACACATACACACTTAAAATCAAGTGTACTTTGACCCTTAAAGTTCCTTAACAAGTTTTAGTTAATATATCATAAGAATCATTTGAGACTGTTTACGGGTAAATACAACGATCGAGAGAAACATATCATAAATTATGGTCCGAATCTATTACTCAAACACTGTTTGTAGAAACATTTACAGCTGTTATATTTAAAGTTACATGTCTTTCTTGGGTTCCGTTTCACAGCAACAGACTCCAGCTTTGACCCATGCTATAACTATACTGCCCTGGACAACTACTGGAGAGATATTCACACATACTACAGAGGACATGATGACACCCGTGTAGAATGGAAGGGCTGGTATCGACTGTATCTTCAAGGACAAAGTGCTCAGATGTCTGAGTGGTGTGTAAGTTATATGACATGTGGTGGTTTTACTGCACTGCTGCTCAGAGGTTCACATCCACAGATCGGTGATGGAATTGTCACTCGTGAAGTAACTGGATCTCGTGCGTTCAACTCGTGCAGTTACTACAAATCCAACCCCATCCAAGTCAAGGCTTGCCCAGGAAATTACTACGTCTACAAACTTGTTAAACCAGATATATCGATCCCTGTTCCTTCATACTGTGCAGGTACAGCAACACTCCTCTTTATTGCCTTAAGTGTATCGTTTGTCTAGTCTTTGATGATTGTATTACTCTTATAGGCTAAATGGTGCAGGTTGGATTTAAACTTTTCTTGGGTTTTGATTTGTATATCATGTGATTTATTCCTGAGAATAGGATATTTAGGGCTAAACAGCAAACACCAATACATGTTCAAAAAAGAATTTAATTTTAATTTTGTAAAATGCATGAATGACAATAGAATAAGCTTAATAACCTATGTTACACTGACAGTTTCTTTCAGCAATTCCAGCGTAGACCCCTGCTACAACTATACTGCCCTGAATGATACTTGGAGAAGCAGCACTAACCCCAACACAAATTTAATCTGTGATGTTAATGTGAACTGGATGGGCTGGTATCGGCTGTTCTATCTGGAACAAAGTGCCAAAATGCCAGAAACATGTGTCAGTCCATACAGGTGTGGCACTTACACCCCTCTTTGGCTCAATGGCTCTCACCCACATGTGGAAGATGGAGTGGTGGTCCGGCAAATCTGTGGAAGCCTTATGAGTGATTGCTGCTTTTTCAAATCGTTTCCAATTCAAGTGAAAGCCTGCCCGGGAAACTACTACGTGTACGAGTTTGTCAAACCAAATACCTGCTTTTCAACCTATTGTACAGGTAATGTACTGATATAATTACATGAAAATAAATGTTTTTCATACATGAGATAAATTCTTGATTTGTAAATTGTAATAGGATAGTGTGTTTTAGCTAGTTAATTATGCACGTAGACTGACCGTGCAGTCACCAACAGAAGGATAGCAGCAAGAGTGAAAGGGAAGGTTTACAAGACAGTAGTGCGTCCTGCTATGATGTATGGTTTGGAGACTGTGGCTCTGTCTAAAAGACAGGAGGCTGAGCTGGAGGTGGCGGAGATGAAGATGCTGAGATTTTCGTTGGGAGTGACAAGGATGGACAAGATTAGAAATGAGCAGGTCAGAGGGACAGTGAAGGTGGAGGTTGAGATGGTTTGGACATGTGTTGAGGAGGAATAGTGGATATATTGGGCAAAGAATGTTGGAGATGGAGCTGCCGGGTAGAAGGAGAAGAGGCAGACCTCAGAGAAGGTTTATGGATGTAGTGAAGGTGGACAGGACATGGAGATGGTTGGTGTAAAAGTAGAGGAGGCAATGGATAGGGCAAGATGGAGGCAGATGATCCGCTGTGGCGACCCCTAAAGGGGCCGAAAGAAGAAGAAGATTTCAATTCAAATAAAAGCAAAATGCAATGATATGCAAATCATGTAAACCCTATACTTCAATGGAAATAGTACAAAGACAACGTATCAAATGTTGAAACTGAGAAATTTTATTGTTTATTGAAAAAAAAAATATATGCCCATTTTGAATTTGATTCCAACGACGTTTCAAAACAGGTTGGGACGGGGGCAAGTTTACCCCCGACTTTTTCTTTTAACAGCACTCTGTATGCGTTTGGGAACTGAGGAGAGTGACTGCTGTAGTTTTGAAAGTGAAATGTTTTCCGGTTCTTGTTTCATATCGGATTTCAGCTACTCATCATCAGTTCAGGGTCTCCTGTGTTGTATATTTCATCTCATAATGCGCCAAATGTTATCAGTAGTGACAGGTCTGGACTGCAAGCAGGCCAGTATAGCACCTGGATTCTTTTAATATGGAGCAATGCTGTTGTAATACATGCAGAATGTGGTTTGGAAATTGTCTTGCTGAAATAATCAAGGCCTTCCCTGAAAAAAGACATTGCCTGGGTAACATATGTTGCTAAAACATGTATATATCATTCAGCATTTATGGTGCCTTCACAGATGTGCACGTCATCTATGCCATGTGCACTAATGCGCCCCTGTATCATCATGAATACTGGCTCTTCAACTGTGCACTGATAACAAGCTGAGTCGTCTTTTGCCCGGAGGACACAGCGTCCATGATTTCCGAAAACAATTTCCAATGTTTATTTGTTGGATCACAGGACATTTTTCCATTTTCCCTCAGTCCATTTTAAAAGACCTTGGGCCCAGAGAAGGTGGCAGCATTTCTGGGTCTTGTTAATATCTGGTTTCTTCTTTGCATTTTAGAGTTTTAACTAGCAGCACCGAACTGTTTTCACAGACAGTGGTTTTTAGAAGTGTTTCTGAGCCCATGCAGTGATTTCCACTACAGAATCATGTGTTTGTAATGCAGTGCCACCTGAGGGCCCAAAAATCACAGCCAGCAAATACTGGGTTTTGGCCTAGCCCAGTGCATACAGATATTTTTCCAGATTCTCTGAATCTATGAGTGATATTATGTACTGTAGAGTGGTGAACCCCTCCTCATCTTTATTTCTGAACAATTCGGTCTCTCTGAGATGCTCCTTTTACACCTAATTATGTTATTGACCTGTTACAAATCAACCACCAGGTGGGGTTTTTTTTTTGCCTCCATCCCAACTTTTTTGAAACAAATTGTTTGCATCAATTTCAAAATGGGCATATATTTTTCAAAAAACAACACAGTTGATGTGTTGTCTTTGTGCTGTTTTCAATGAAATATAGTATTTAACATGATTTGCCCATTGTTGCTTTTTGTTATTATTTACATTTTGCACAGCGTGCCAACTTTTTTGGAAATGGGATTGTACTTAAATAACTTCCCCAATACCTTCTTTTAACATACAATGTTTCATTTCAGAAACTAGCAACATAACTGTCACCAATATACCAACAACTACCCCACAGGGTAAGAACTACTTTTTGTCTTTGTTCACTAAAATGCAGAATGTAGTTAAACACTTCAAAGCAAATCCTGTGGTTGTATTTTTGTACAGTATAACAAAGCGCAGTGCAGTGTAACACAGAACTGCTTAGTGGTTTTATGCAGATTTAATGATCATTTCTTTGGACTTTTTTTTTTGGTTGATCTTCTGTCAGTGGAGTGTCACATCAAGCTTGCCTGGACCCGCCCTTGTATCTAGTTTTCCCTGTATCTAACCTTTGCCTTACATCCCAATCAGTAAAGCCTCATCTTTGTATTTTATCCACACCCGTCTGGCAAGTTCAGGCACTTTATAAGTAGAACACATTATAGTAAATATAGTGGCCATGTTACAAAGTTGTCATACAAAACATGAATAAAAATGAATAAGAATAATAGTTATATTCTGGTAGCACTTTACAGATCAGCAATTAGGTGGGTAAAAACATTGTAATAGGTTGGTAACAAGTTGTGGTTGTTTTTCACTGTAATTTTTGAGTGTTTACTAATTAATACGTTTGTAATTTAATGGAAATGTGGTGATAAAGTGATAAAATAATGGTAACAAGTTCTACTAACCTAAATTTACATTTTTACAATTTACAATTTTTTAGCTAATAATAATAATAATAATAAAGATAAAGAAAGATTGATACCACTTTCCCTACAGTTTGGTAATATGGTGATATCATTTTAACAAGTTTTACTAACCTAAAAATGACATTCTAATTTAAGTTACTAAATGTAGCAATAAGTAATGGAAATTTATGGATATTTAAGGTATTTGTTTGATCTGCTACTGATGGCCCATCTACAGTCCTCTCCACAATTTTTGGTGCCCCCTGGTAATGATGAGTCAAAAAGAGTTATAAGAGTCCAGCTTTTGGTGAATTAGCTTATCTCACACTAAAACATGAGAAAAACCCAACCTTTAATTGAAGTAAATTTATTTTGAGATAAAAATGTCCTTATGAAGGGCTAATTGTGGAGGGGGCTGTTATCGTAATATTACTCGACTTGAGAGATCTAACAATTTCAAACAATTTGGTAAATCTACTTTCCAGGCTAAGCAATGAAGTTTTTTCCAGTTCGAGTACCTGTTTTTATATTGATGGTTATTACTTTGACATATAGCATAGGCTGTTTTACAAATACCTATACAAAGTGTTCCTGGTATTGCACATTTACAGCATGAAATCCAGCTGCATTTGATTCAGAAAATAAAATAAAGAAAGTAAATACAGTGATAATCCTAGATGACATTGTGATTGTGTGTTTTCCACAGACCACATTCTAGCAGCACGGCTGAGAGTCCTGACCAGCTATAACCTGACAGACTCCAACGACCAAATGGTCGTTGTGCAGAATGTAAGTTATTACCTTATTTCTTTTTTCTTATTGCAATCAAACTTTCTAATAAACATTCACTGTAGTTATGCACTTCTCCTTTATCACTGCATTCAAATCTCATACCTGCTCCTCAATTCTAAAAATACTGGAGAAATTCAAAACGGAAACAATATTGCTTTTCAGCTTCAGGATGAACTGAGGAAGTGGGGTGTGGCATCCGCTGTAAGAGTGAAAGTGAAACGCGTTCAGAAGAAAAGTCCCTGACTGTTGATTCTGTGAGCCAAAAGAATCTGGTTATACTTCACTGTGGGATGAACTCTCAGAATATATTTGCTTAATTAATCGATGTGGTATTTTGGCATGTAATACTGTAAAATACTTCCTAAAATGTACTATTGTTCAAACTGCATTCGTATATGTCGCTTAAAACAAACTGTGCAAATGAATAAAATGTTTAGGCTTCAGTCAGTATCAAAATTTAAAATGAATTATATACAAACAGCTTTTGATTAGGCACAAATGGTGCAGGGTTGTTTAGCCTGAGGTTGGAGTTTCTACAATTAGTTTTCAACGTTTGTTTCTTTTCTTTCAGTCTTCAAAACTGCATTCACTTCTATGGCAGATAGTTGTACATGGTACATTGTACACAGCTCTACTGTCATTAGCAAGCTGTGCAAGAACACTATAGTCATCAGTCCTCATTTGAATTGTGTAAATAACATGAAAATGTGTTGAGTGTATCATTGAACCTGTACTACCTGCTGGCCTTATAATACTACAAACGTTAGATTCTCAAGTTCCATGAACACCACTGTCGTACTTCATGTGGTAACTGTTTTGCTTGTCATTCTGTGCTTGTGTTTACATGATATAAGTCTGTTCATTTATTTTAGGGTAATCTTGAGTTTGGAAAAGTTTCTATATTAGAACTGTAAAGTCTATACACAAAGTACATATTCTGTTGAGTTTATCACTTTTTACTCCCCACTACACTGGTTAATAAAACTCTGTAGAACATTTTTCCTGTACTGCTTCTCTCCCTCTAAAACCTGTGATTCCCAAACCCTTCATGAGGTTGAAATGTTGGTTCTAGAGCAGGAAAACATTCAAACATGAAGGGTTACAAGTATCACGAGATTTCAAAAACATTATTGGAGACAGTTGGTCAACTTTAATTCTGCATAAGCTTGTCTTGGGCCTGTCTGAGGGATGCATTAACACTATGGACCAAAAAACATTTCCACTGTAAGTATGAAGGTCTTTATGTCGCCCTCTGCTGGCAGCTGGCAGTTCAGGCCGGGCACCTCGCTGCTGTCGCCCTCTGCTGGCAGCTGGCGGCGCAGGCAGGTCATCTTGCTGTCGTCGCCCTCTGCTGGCAGCTGGCAGTGCTGGCTGGACCCTGGACAAAGCACTTTTATAAGTCCTTAAGTCACTTTTTGTAAAAACGTCTACTAAATGCAAATCAGTAGAAATGCACTGCTTGATTCATAATTATGAGACAATAGGTCTTAAGATTCTGATAAAGCTGGACAAATTAGACACCTCTTCACAGTGTTGAAGCCCATTCACGAGGCCATCTCAGTCAATAATAAAGCACCCCAGAGCCCAGGCTGAACTACATAAGACTTTTGTTAAAACTAACAGTAGTTTTGCTGAGTCAGGAGACATAAAATATCCTAATATGTGGCGTGAGTGCGCTGCTGTAAGTTGCCCTGTAAAGCTCGAAATAATAATGTTAAATATAAAAAGTCAAAGGCTTTGAGTGACAGGTTTTTCAGATCGCATCACACAATGCCACACCCACAGCTCATAAAGAAGACCCAGCTCGATGTTTAGGGCTCTGCATTATACTGATGAAGATCAGAAGACACGTCCTTCACCAAGGTTTGACTGAATGCTCTTTCAATTCTGTTTCAACACTCTCACAATCACATTCATCCATTCGGGGAGGGGTCCAAAGCACCACTCACGTTATGTTGCATGAAATTATGCGTTTCCACCGGCGAAGTCTCCAAATCTTCAAAACATACAAAGTGTAGCATTAAAGATGACTTATCATGTCAGTTGACTTAAATAACCAAATAAATCATGTACTTCTTTAGGCATGCTTATGCACTTAATTCATCTTAAGAAGGCCTTTAGTTACCCGTATGCTAAATGAAATCTTTTGGGGAATTCTCGAGTGAAGGTATAAGTTGGTGCATGTCAATGTCATAAGACATTCTTCCTAAAGAGCAGAGGTGTAAAAGACTGCAAACACTTTATTGAGAAAAGTTAAAATTAAAATATTTTTAAAACCCCTCAAAAAAGTTGGGTGTATGTTGTTTGTTTCATTACTGTGTAAATAGGTCCTCCCTCACCTTTTCAGTGTTCAGTGAATCAAACCAAAATAAGGGAATCAAAATGTGATGAACTTTTGTGTTTGAATCATTTCTGCAATGATTGTAAATAAATAGCATTTTTATGAGGTGTGAGATTGACGCCTCCGTCATTCACACGACTGCAGCCGTAGAACGTCACAGACCTAAATGTTTCTGTGCTTACAAACATTTAAAAAAGTCACTTCTTGCTGAAATTCCCCCCACCATCCTCTCAGCACATCAGCAGTCAACCTTTGTCAGTTTGTTTGGTTGGTTAGTGAACCTTTGTCACCTGTCACCTTCGACATACCTACCATATAACATGAGTTTGCCTGTGCATCATATCTCGTCCAACAGGTATGAATAAGACAAAAAGCTGGCAAAGAACACGTTGTGCTTTGTCACAGTTAAAGTAGTCACTCTTGGAACTTCCATGGTCCATGATCAGTGGTCTTACGTCAAATCAAAGTTCTGCCAGAAAATAAAAGCTACAATAAAATTCAATGCCATGAAAGAATGAAAAGCCATAGGCATGTTCATGTTGCCATGGTTACGATCACAGTGCAGCCTGACAAGCACACATAGTGTGAGTCACGTATGTTTCAGGTTGCAGAGAAAGCTGCCAGCACCTGTACAGTGACTTCAACAGAAATGATATTATTATATTATTAAATGATTATAAGAATAATAGCAAAAATAATGACGTATCATTAATACATCACAATAATGCTTCTACATAAAGTATGATTATCATTGGTAGAATAAAGTGTTACATGTATACATATCGCTGTTGTCTATCCAAAACGGTAACTTTACAATAGAAGGAAAAAACCTGCTTTACTTTAAATGTAAGTCAATGGAACCAGACGTCTTTCCAAGTCATTTTGGCCCATTTCTTTTACTCCATTCATAATGAAATTTACATACAATGTGAAGGGTCACAGGCATTTACAAATTACGTCAAAAAGTGAAAAACGTCAAAAATGGAGATACTAGGTTTTCTTCAGACAGCAGTGATATGTTTGGCATATGTAATGGACTTGAATTAGGGCAATATGGCAAATATATCATATCAAGGTGCCTCAAGATCTTTTAATGATACAGAATATGCATCACAGTGCCATTGTTTTCTGAGATTTAAGAAGTTGAAACAGACAAAATGAAACCTGTAGGTCCACATATAATAAAATACTATAAAAATGATAATAAACCTACACCTACAATGATTTTTACTCAATATATTACATGCTGCATTGCACTAAATCTAATTGAACAGGCCTAATTATGTTCACTTTGTAATGAAACGTCATGTCAGTGCCCCTGCAAAACGCCCTTTTAAAACACCTCAGCCCTGCATGCGAAAAATAATGATTAATAATAAATTAATAATAGAGAGATAAACACCTTTTAAAACACCTCAGCCCTGCATGCGAAAAATAATGATTAATAATAAATTAATAATAGAGAGATATATAGTATAAAGCTTTCAATGTTAAAGAATACTGGAAACAATATCCTTTGATGTTGCCACCAACACAATCTAAGCACAGAGGGCAAGGGGATGTTTCCTTATCAGCTTTGTGAAAAGCAGGTTTGGGCAGTTAAACTTTTAAAGCTGATGCTCAGCGAAGCGCTTCAGTGCGAACTCAGCTCAGGAAAACGGAGCAGTGCTCTTCTGTCTGAGCTACAGCTCATAAGATCTGACGGCACCACATGCTGGTACCAGATCTAAAGTAAGGTTTATGGTTTTTTTTTTTGCTTGTTTGTTTATTTTTCGTTTACAGATTTTAAGTCTATGAGGCAATGAGGAGTTCAGCTATAATGCCTGGGGAGTCTTTGAAGATGGTGGCAATCATATTAATGATAAGTATGTTCTTTAAATGCCTTTCTATGTAACTGACTCAGGTAACTGGAAGGTACACTTAAAAGAGTTTGTTGAACATATGTTTCTGTTCCTTTAATGCTTTGTAGGTGGATCTGCAAATGCACAAACAGGTAATTACGCTGTATAATAACATTATTATTGTATATATTAATACTAATAACAATAAGGGCTTTGTTTTGCACTCAGAGAATGTATCCTAGTTCAAGGGTAGTCTGGCCTACAAAAAGGTCTAAACTATCATTGAGCTAAGACAGTGGCAGAGATAAAATCTAAATATTTTCTTGTGCCTTGTGTTTTAATGACAATAGTGGTGGTTTAATGACTAGGATGTCCAGAGCTGAACAGTTGAAACAGCTTAGTGCTTTACTGTCTTCAGTAGATCTATATATATATATATATATATATATATAGATCTACTGAAGACAGTAAAGCACTAAGCTGTTTCAACAGCCAGAGAAAGTTCATTTTAAGACTAGTTGGAAAACTCGATTCTTGTCATCTTCTAATATCTTCTATTATTTATATTAACTTTTATTATCTTATCTACCATTCTGTAAGGTGTATCTTTGACTTTCTAGTAAAGCAACAACATTTTAAACTACAGGATGGCAGCAGCGGAATCCAGCCACGAAATGCCACAGCTGAAGCTTAAAAACAAGCCGCTCCTTTTAGAATAATTATTTTTGAACAGCCAGACGAGTCAAGATACATACCTGAATATATGAAACTGGGAAAGAGTGCCATAGCTGTGGCAGGAAAGCTATATAAAGACATCACATTATCAAAACAAGATTTAGAGGCAAAAGAGAAGCGGACCCAATATGGGGTCTTGTGGGACACCACTGAAATGTATTTTCCTTTTAAAACGCAGTGCATTTTGATAAAGCTGCATGAGTGGACATAATAAGGTTCATCAACATGTATCTTCTCTTTGATTGTGATTTTGAGAGGAACATCAGAGTTGTAGTTTTGTAATGGACAAGCTCATGTGTTACTCTCTTTGTTCTTAAAAATGTATTGTTATAGCAGCCATCACAGAAAGTCCAACAAGTTCCACAGCTGCAGATATCGCCATAACAGGTGTGTAAAGTTTTATTATCTTTGTTTCTGAATGCCTTGCTAATATGGCGTGTTTTATCTTCTGACGTACAGTGCACTGTCCTATTTAAAACTGAGGGGCTTGTGTATGTGTGTTTACAGTACAAAGCTTTAGTATTAAACTCATTCAGTGCAAAATAAGCCGTCTAATTAAGCCTGCCAAATTACTTAAGGCCTATTCACACCAAGTTTTTTTTTTTTTTTAATTCTAGGTATTTTCTAGGTCAGTGGGGGAATAAAAAGGAGCTTCCATTAGTGAGGAAGGCTCATAGAGTATGGTTCTTTGTGGGAATGAACAGACTAGGATCTACCTGGATAAACTAATGAAAAACCTTATATGTTACTGTAACATACAGTCATTCTCCATCCCTCCGGTCATATATTACTTTTAACTTCTACGTTTTTATAGTGAGGTTGTTGTAGCTTTTATGCTGTGCTACAAGCCACTCAGCATCTTGATGCATGCTTGTTTGAGCTCCAACCTTGATCATGGAGCTCTGATTGGTCAGCCTGATTGTTAATGCATATGTACAATGCATATATTGAGTAGGCTCCAGTTAAGAAATTATGCAGCATTGCAGTCCATCAGCTTCAAACATGTTGTGAAAAACTTGACGTGTTTATTTCATTTGTAAAAACCAGACTTGTGTGAATTGGCCTTAATGTGGCCTTAGTCTTAGTCTTAGCCTTTGATACCACTAGTTACCGCATAACTACCACACTGTTTCTGTTGAAACCAAAACCTTATATGACCAAATTGGTAACTTGTATGAACAAAAAGGGACTGGACCTTTTAAATTATGCAAGAAAATGAAATGGGGTTACAAGATTTTTGCACGACAGTGATGATGCAATACCTTAGTAGTAGAAGCCAAAGTATTTCTTTTTAAGAACAGGTCATGAGTTGCTCTAATTGTTAATGCAAAATGTATTATTATAGACATCAGCACTGAAAGCACAACCAGTTCCACAGCTGCCGACACTGACACAACAAGTATGTACCTGTTCTTGTTGCTTATTAATTCCATTCTTACTGCTGGTTTAATATGTTTTAACCTTTGATATGCACTGTCCTATTTATCACTGTATTTTCAATATGAAGCTTCAGTACAAGGCCCATTAATTGCTAATTAAGTTCTCATCCTAAACAAAAGAAAGAATCACTATATTTACAGGGGTGTTTGGCTGTTAGGTACTGTATGTTGAGAAGAAACATCAGAAAGGTGGTTTCATTATGGAACATCCAGTGTTTTCTTATTGGTTTTTTAAACAAATAGTTTCACAGCTGCAGACATCAGCACACCAGGTATGTTACTGTTGAACTGATGAAGCTCAAGTGGCCTTTTTTTTCACCAGAAGCTTCTTAGATGAATTTTCCGTTCCACCTTAAATGGCGCAGAAGTTACGTTCAGGCCCCTGACTGCTTCACCATTTCAGGTGGAAGTGCAACTTCCAATACAAAGCTGGTGAATAAGAAGTCGGCTTCAGCCTCGTCGTGTCATGTTACCTGCATCGGTCTGATAGACTGAGCTGTGTTTCTTCGGTTGTGCTACTATGAGGAAAATGGTCACTTCACCTGGTAACTTTCTCCAGTAAGGCTGGAGTTTAAGAGGTGAGCAAGGGCGCATTGATGCTGTTGATGCTTCTCTTGTTTCCATCTTGTGGAGGTGAACTTGAACTGTCGTGCTTCAACTGTCTTCCGAAATAAAATAGGCCTAAGCACGGTGACAGACATCTGATGATGCTGCTGTACATCAAATTCACAGCAGTAAACAAATCCATACACATGATAAGTAACTCAGTGCTCAGATGCCTCTGCACATTTTTTTCACTTTGGGTCTTAAGTCTTTCTGAGATAACGTTGAGTGGCAAGTCTTTATCGATTTTCTCGAGTCAAGTCTCAGGTCATCCAATGCTTGACTCGAGTCGGACTCCAGTCTAAGTCATATGACTCGAGTCCCTTTACTCATATAATTAGTGCCTCTACGAGAATGCTCATTTCCCCTTTATAATGCTAGTGTTTGTATGCTAGAGCCAAACACATCAGTATATTATAGACAGCTTGAGCTGGACATTGCAAGCTTGTAATAGACTTTCTGGTTGCCATTTTTTTACTTTATATGTTTTAAATCAACGTCTTCGGTGTCTAAATATTAGTCCCAGGTAAGGCACCTGCTGAGTCTGTTAGTAAGCTGTTCAGTTACAGGGAATGTGAAATAAAGACCACTTTAAGACTCCTTTCATTTGTTTTCATGGTATTTTTCTTGAGTCCATATTTAATAACCATACAATTAAATTTGCCATTGTAAGACAGGACTGGAAGCAGTGTAAAGTACCGTGGTGTTAGGAAGCACTGTTCTGATGTTCGAATTATCGCAGCCCAACATGTTTGTTCATGTTAAATTTGACATATTTTAGGCATCATCATAAACCCACTCGGTTCCACAACTGCAACCAGCACAACAGGTATGTCATTTTTTATGCTTTGATGATACAGAAATACACCAAAATTCCTTGGAATAAGAAATCTTTTTTCTCATTTCCATTGATGTACAGAATGTTTTTTGTTTTTCTTTGGATAGTGACGATATTGAATAAGGGGTTGATTTGAATCCCTTTGTGTTTCCAAGAGGATTACTGTTTTTACTCAGTGCAAAAACTCAAATGACCTTCTAATACGACTAATAGTAGTAGAAGTAATACTAGTTTTATAAGTAGTATCAGATTTCGTATAACTATCATATCATATCAAATTCATATTATGTGCTAACAGTGAAGAGTGTCGCACAGTTTAATCTAGAAATATTTTAATCTACTTTCTAAGTAGGGTTCATCAAATTATGGCAACTACAATAATACTAATTTCTCCTAGCACACCTGTGTTATTTACATTGTTATGTGAGGGCCATTAATTAAATAATTAATTAACATTAATATATTTTGGGCGGCTTGAGCTTAAACATGGAAATTTCAAACTTGTAATAGACATTCTGCAATTTTATTTTTAACTCTATTTACAACAACCTGTCCAATGTTTTAGTGAACCCCATAGCTATCTGCCAGCAGCTAGCAGATATAGGTGTCTGCTGAGTCTGTTAGCTATCTAGTTACAAAGAATATATAATACAGACCTTTTAAAGACAACAGCAAATTTTAACACATTGAAAATGTATTATTGGTAATCTGAGAAGTAGATTTACAAACCCAATTCCAAGTTGGGACACAGTGCAAAACATAAATAGATGCAAGTAAGAACAGAATGCAATGAATTGCAGATCTCATAGACCCATATTTTATTCACAACAGAACATAGAACACATATCAGATGTTGAAAGTAAGACATTTTACCATTTCATTCCATTTCATGGTGGCAACGCATCTCAAAAAAGTCGGGGCAGGGCCATATCTATCACTGTGTAGCATCCCCTTTTCTTTTAACAACAGTCTGTACGTGTCTGGGAAGTGAGGAGACCAATTGGTATCAAATGGCACCAAATGGTAAAATGTCTTACTTTCAAAATCTCATATGTGTTCTATGTTCTACTGTGAAAAAAATATGGGTCTATTAGATTTGCAAATGTTGCATTCTGTTTTTATTTACATTTATTTACATTTTACACAGCGTCCCAATTTTTTTGGAATTGGGGTTGTATTTGTTTGAATCTGAGAACTGCACTCCTTTTCCAACATATACCTAAATTAGAGGCCTGTCCAGGCATAAAAATTAAGACGTAACCTGTCAGGAGACGGTTCTGTCAGGGAAGGTTCGAAACATAACAAAAGATTTCTTCACTGAGAGTCAGGAGAAAAGGGCCCAAATAAAGCAGATACATTTTAAAAATTTACCTCTTATACTCGTGTATATATTTTGGTTTTTCCATCTGAATTTATATAACCAAATCATGAGGGAAATTATTCAGTAACCTCATGAAATAAGTTCTTATTGTATTTATTTATTTATTTTGTGTTAAATTTCCTCTGAAATGAACAGAAAATGTGTTTTATTATCACACATACTATATGCTTCCAATTTACTGCTGAAAGCTGAAAGACGCTCTTTGTATTATTATAATTGTATAATAATGTTTACAGAGCAGATCACTGAGGAGATGCCGTCTGTTTATAGTTTATAGCCCACATTTGTGAAAAAATCTGTCAACTATCAGTAGAAAAAAAAATTGTAAGTTCTTTTATTATAAGGGTTTAAAATGACGTCACCGTCTATTTGTCTGGAAAGAAGAGTTACCCTCATATGACATTTCGCTTCTGAATGTAGCTTATGAAATATGAATGTTATGAAGAACATGACGAAGTGCGTTTTGGAACCACCGGTGGTCTCAAAGAGTTTAAGAAGTTAAAGGCAAAAATCCCAGACACAACAGCAAGCAGGAAGCTTCAGTGCTGCTTTAAAACTATACAATTTCAATATGCAATTAATATTAAAATACCTTTTAAAAAAATATTGAATTAAATTATAGATTAAAAATTAAATATAGCATTTTGAGTGGTACCAATTCTGGAAGCAAGCACTCCTTTGACTTCTTTCATGGTATGTTTCTTGGGTCCATGAAAATGAAAAATAGTTAAATATGCAATTGTACCATAATACTGGAAGTTGTGCACCAAAGGCTCTGTAGTATTAGGAGATCCTGTACTGTACATTATTATTTTTAATTGTTATCCTATCGTTACTTGTTTTATTAATACATATTTCAGCTTAACATGTGTAAATGTTAAATATTTTAAATATTATATCTTAGGTGTCAACAAAATAATCCTCAACACTTCCACAGCTGCAACCATCAGCACAACAGGTATGTAATGCTTCTGTTTATTTGTTGTAGCTTTGTGTTTTCATTTTTTGAAACCTACAATAAGTATTTGTACTACCCACAGAAGCACTTTTATTCTATCCATTTGGAACTGCTTTTGACGATACGAGGAATAATGTCAGCGATGATGGAAGCAGTCCTGCTATAAGGCTACAAAGTCCATTCACATTTTTTGGACATACGTATTCTCAAATTTATGTAAGTGGGAACCGTTGATTGTTTAAAGGTGACAAACAAGACAGATTTGGCCTATTTTTAGTTTTCTATTTGTGTTCTCAACTTCTGATGCCAATCACAGGTCAACAACAATGGACACCTGACGTTTGATCGGCCGTGGTACGGCTATACCCCCTACCAGTTCCCCGCTCATGGCGTCAGAGATATCATCGCGCCGTTCTGGACAGACATTGACACCACCCTAAATAGTGTGATCTCATATAATCAGTACAGTAACAGCAGCGTACTCTCACAGGCCACCCAAGACATAAACCAGTACTTTCCAGGCCTGAACTTTACTGCTTCCTGGGTCTTTGTTGCAACATGGGATAAAGTGCTGTACTACAACAACCCCTCAGTAAGATACACAATGTTTCCCTTTGAAATAGTTGTTATTGGGTGGTCCAACTTTGTACCTTAAATGAGCTTCAAAGATACTCTGCATTTACTTTCACATATTTGCACCCTTTAATGTTTTAAACTAGAAAAAATAAACCAGAAAAGGTTTTAAAAAACATTTTAATATGGCCAGAAATCTCTAGAGTGTTTGGGTTTATTCAGTAATTCCAGGTACTTGCTATGGTGTTGCTATTAGGTTGCTATGGTATTCCAGTGTGTTATTACGGCATTACTTGGTGGTTGCTAGGGTGTTGCTAGGCTATTGGCATGATATACTAGATGGTTGATAACGTGTTGTCAGGCCATTGATATGCTATCCCAGGTGTTGCTACGTCACTGATATGGTATCCAAGGTGTTTAATAAGATCTTACTAGGCAATTTCTGTGCTATTCCAGGTGGTTGGGTTGCTAAGGTGTTGCTAGGCCATTGCTACGGTATCTCAGATGGTTGCTAACGTGTTACAATGCTGTTGCTATGCTATCCCAGGTGGTTGCTAAGGTATTGCTAGCATACTTGTATGATTGTGATATAACAGTGACATAAGTCCAAAAACATTTGAGTGCATAACCTATGCTGACTGTGGTGGAATATGAGGTAGAGAGGCAAGTATTCCAGGTGATATCACCAGTAGAGAGGCGGCTGTAGGAATCCAGGTGATATCACCAGGAACTCAGGCTATTATGGCCAAAGTCACAAGCTGTTAGCAGAATTAAGTGTATTTGATATAAGCAGGGCTTAATATAAATCTTGATTTATATGTTTTTCTCAATAGATTAAAAACACAGTTCATTACTTGAGTAAATCATGGAGCGTAGGCACAATCACTGACACATTCAATTTTTTCCAACATTTTTTCAGCAATCATCCTTTCAAGTGGTTTTGATTTCAGGAGGCAATTCTTCCTTTATCCTCATGAATTATGGTGTGATTGCTCCAACAGTCCTTAAAGTTGAGGTAACCTGATAACTCATGTCTACAACACAACATTGTTATCTTTATCACCCTTCTATATTTAAAAAAATGAACACAAAACATTTTCATTTCTTTTCAAGGTTGTTTTTCTTCACTTTAAATTTCTTGTTTGTTTAGGCCGGGTATGATACAGTAAACTCTACAGACTACTTTTTGATTCCACGCTCAAATGACACCAGCTTCATTTCCAACCTCAGCAACTCAAGTAACGTGAATGTGCCAGGGCGCTGGGCCTTCAAAGTGACTGGAGGGCCAAGAAACTTCTTTAGCCAAGGTAGTTGTGTCCTCCATAGACAAAATACTTACACTATATTTCCAAAAGTATTCGCTCGTCTGCCTTCACATGCATACGAACTTGAGTGAAATCCCATTTTTAATCCATTGGGTTTAATATGATGTCAGCCCACGCTTTGCAGCTATAACAGCTTCAATTCTTCTGGGAAGTCTTTCCACAAGGGTTAGGAATGTGTTTACGGGAATTTTTGACCATTTTTCCAGAAGCGCATTTGTGAGGTCGGACACTGATGTTGGACAACAAGGCCTGACTGAAATTCATCCCAACAGTGTTCTATCAGGTTAAGGGCAGTCATGTTGGAACAGGAAGGGGCCGTCCCCAAACTGTTTCCACAAAGTTGGCAGCATGAAATTGTCCAAAATCTCTTGGCGCTGAGTTCCTTTCACTGGAACTAAGGGGCCGAGCCCAACTTCTGAAAAACAACCCCACACCATGATCCCCCCTCCACCAAACTTTACACTTGGCACAATGCAGTCAGACAAGTACCGTTCTCCTGGCGACTGCCAAACCCAGACTCGTTCATCAGATTTCCAGACGGAGAAGCATGATTCATCACTCCAGAGAACATGTCTCCACTGCTCTAGAGTCCAGTGGCGGCGCTTTACACCACTGCATTCCACGCTTTGCATTGCACTTGGTGATGTAAGGCTTGGATGCAGTTGCTCGGCCATGGAAACCCATTCCATGAAGCTCTCTATGCTGTTCTTGAGCTAATCTGAAGACCACATGAAGTTTGGAGGTCTGTAGCGATTGACTCTGTGGAAAATTACAAACTGCAGTCAGTGTACTGCTGAGGTCTTGCAAGGCCATTGCTATTCTATCCCAGGTAGTTCCTAAGGTGTTGTTAGCATACTTGTATGATCTTGACATAAATGTCAAAAACATTTGGCTACAAAGTGTATGCTGACTATGAGGTAGAGATATAAGCCTTATACATTATAGAATTGACTATAATACTAATAACTTTCAACATGTAGAACACTGCCCCATGGGAAAAAAAAACTGATATGATACAATGATACTACCTCCATCACTGTTCACAGATGGTATTTGTAGAATAAGTAGTCCTTCTACAATCCTGTTTCCAAAAACCTTGGGATGCTGTGCAAAATGTAAACAAAAACAAAATGCAACAATGTGAAAATCATTTAAAACCTATATTTAATTGAAAATATTACAAAAACAACACATCAAATGCTGAAACTGAGAAATGTTATTGTTTTTTTTTTAAATATATGCCCATTTTTAATTTGATAACAAAAAACTTTCCAAAAAATTTGGGACAGGGGCAACAAAAAGCTGCAAAAGGCTTGTAATGCTAAAAAAACCCTGGTGGCAGGTCAGTAACAATAATTGGGTATTAAAAAAGCTTTCCAGAGAGTCTTTGAGACATTAAGATGAGGAGCGGTTCACCACTGTACAAGCAACTAGTTCAACAATTCAAGAATGACATTTCTCAACTTAAAAATAGCAGAGAAATTTTGCTTTCATCATCTACAGTACACATTAACATTAAAAGATTCAGAGAATCTGGAGAAATCTCTGTATGCAAGGGACAAGGCCAAAATTCAGTATTTGCTGGCCCTTAGGTGGCACTGCATCAAAAACATACATGATTCTGCAGAGGAAATCACTGCCTGGGCTCAGAAACAATTCTGAAAAACACTGTCTATGAATACAGTTCATCAAATGCAAATGCAAGTTAAAACACTAAAAAGTAAAAAAGAAACCAAATATAAGCAGGATCCAGAAATGCTGCCACCTTCTCTGGGCCTGAGCTCATTTAAAATGGCCTGAGGCAAAGTAAAAAAGTGTCCTGTGGTCTGATAAATCAACATTTGAAATTGTTTTTGGAAATCATAGACATTGTGTCCCCTGGGCTAAAGACATCTCAGCTTGTTATCAGTGCACAGTTCATAGTATGGGTGACATGCACATCTGTGAAGACACTATTAATGCTGAACAATATATACATGTTTTGACAACACCTGCTGTCATCTTATGTTGGCAAAACATACATATATGTTTTGCCAACATAAGCTGAGCCTTTTTCAGGGAAAACCTTGCTTATTTCAGCACGACAATGCCAAGCCACATTCTGCTTGTATTACAGTACTGCTCTGTATTAAAAGCATCTGGGTGGTTAACTGGCCTGCCTGCAGTCTAGACCTGTCACCCACTGAAAACATTTGGCACATTATAAAATAAAAAAAATGTGACAAAGGAGACCCTGAATTGTTGAGCAGTTGAAATCCTATATCGAACAAGAATGGGAAAACATTTCATTTTCACAATTACAGCACTGTCTGTAGGTGATGACCAAAGAGGTGATGAAGCTCCGTGGTAAACAGGCCCCCGTACCAACTTTTTTGAAACTTGTTGTTAGCATCAAATTTAAAATGGGCATATGTTTTTCAAAAGTTTGATATGTTGTCTTTGTAGTATTTTCCTTTAAATATATGGTTTACATGATTTTGATTTTTATTTACATTCTGCACAGCATCCCAACTTTTTTGGAAATGGGATTGTATTTCACTGATGGTAATTTGCACATCCTTGGTTTTAAATTTTGACAGTGAAAAGATACTGGAGTTGTGTTTATCTTTTGTATTAGTAGGAAAATTAATTAAAACAGTGCATTTTTAAATAACTTATTCATCTTTATGTCTGGACTGCGTCCATTCCTCAGGCAATCCTGCACAGCTATTCTGGTCCATGCATTAGTAACATCGAGACTAGACTACTGTAATTCTATTCTTTTCGGCTTACCTCAGAAACACTTACATAAACTCCAGTTAGTTCAAAATTCAGCAGCTAGGATCATCTCCAGGTCGTCTGTAACCGAACATATCACCCCTGTCCTTAAAGAGCTCCACTGGCTCCCTGTCAACTACCGGATCCAGTATAAAATCTTACTAACTACATTCAAAGCTCTACATGGACTTGCTCCCTCTTATATTTCTGATCTCCTTAAGACATACAGTCCTGCTCGCACCCTCCGATCCTCGTCAGCTGGCCAGCTCACTCTCCTTCCAGTCCGCTTGTCCACCGTGGGAGCTAGAGCTTTCAGCCACTCTGCCCCGTCTCTCTGGAACACCCTTCCTACCCAAATTCGCAATATTGATTGTCTAACTACCTTCAAATCTCGGCTTAAAACCCATCTATTCACACTTGCATACTCCTGATTCCTCATCTTCACTTTTCTCTGTTTGTCTTGTTTCTCGTCTGGTTGAAAGTATTTGAATGTATGTTGATTTGTTTATCTGTTTATTTGTTTTTTGTTTTTTATCCTCTTTTATACTCTACCATTCTTCTTTTAACCATTGTAAGGTGTCCTTGAGTGCTTTGAAAGGCGCCATTACTAAATAAAATGTATTATTATTATTATTATTATTTAAGCAATAGAACACGAGAGGGAGTGTGTTAGCGTGAAATAGCATCACGGCTGTGATTTGGTCGCCGTCGATCATCACAGTCGTGATGTTATTCGCAATAACACACAACCTCAAGTGTTCTATTGCTTTTATACAACAGTTACATAAATATAGTAAGAAATAAATAAACTGGGCCGTGAACGCGGCGTTTAATGTTTTAATGTTCAGTTCCTTCCTCCAGTTTATAGCTCCTTAACATGCAGCTTGTTGCCACGTCAGAGTAACGAGCTCCGCCCACTCACTGCACAGCTGGCAGATCGTTCTCTAGCTCCACACAGACCGACTGTCGGTTTGGGAATTTAGTGTCGTCTCTTCTTCAGACTCTGACCAAATCGGCTGTCGGTCGAATGTGATCTTAAAAGTGTCCGTTTTCTGTTTGTGGCAAAGAAAGAAGTAAAAATGTTCAAATGTCTTGAGCGTCTCCTACAACCGTCAACGTTGTTGCTTAGCAACGGCGTCTCAGCAGAGTGATACACTGTTTGTGAAAAAACTGTGCTGTTATTTTGCTTCTTGAATGCTTCTTGAACCAATGAGCTTGCATGGCCAGAACTAACTGTAGTATAATGTTAGTTAGCAAATGCATAAAACAAAAAGCTACATTTAACAGCTGATAGCTACATAAGTGTTATTTGAAAATGTAGTAATTCATAATCCAAATAACTGATTATTTGTGTGAGTAATCGAAATATTCGACTATCAGATTAGTCGTTTGTTGCAGCCATACAGCCAAGAGAATAATGAAACCTAATTTATTCCCATACAGCATCACAACTGCCTGTGTTCTATCCCTTTGGCTTGGGGGCAGGAGACACGTCTAACGGTCCCTCTGATGATGGAAGCTCATCTGCTATAGGCCTACAGAGTCTGTTCTCCTTCTTTGGGCGAACATACTCTCGGCTATTTGTGAGTGGTTCTAATCATCACTAAAGCTAAACTGTGTATGGAAATCTAATTTCTACAAATATAACCATCATTGTGATCAGTGAATATTCAGCGTGTCTATGAAAATGCCTGCTTTTCTTTCCACTTGCAGGTCAACAACAATGGATACTTGACATTTGATCAAGCGATGTCTAGCTGGGTGCCTGTGCGGTTCGTTGCTAACATTGGAAGAGATATCATCGCTCCACTCTGGACTGACATTGATAACCGTGCAAATGGTGTGATCTCATATAATCAGTACAGTAACGGCAGCGTACTCTCACAGGCCACACGGGACATAAACCAGTACTTTCCAGGAGTGAACTTCACTGCCTCTTGGGTCTTTGTTGCAACATGGGATAAAGTGGCGTACTACAGCTACTCAGGCACGGTAAGATATGACATTGTCTGACTGGTGGAGATAAAGGGACATGGTGGAACAGGAAAACAAGGATGCACTAACTTCAGTTTCCAAGTCCTGTGCGAATCCAACAATGGATATCACAGAGTATCACAGCTCTTCCCTCTGGGATCAATAAAGGATTCTGATTCTGATTCTGATGATTCTGAAAATCATGTTCAACACTGATCCAACAGCACTCGCTGACGGCTAAAGATCTAGTGTCAGCGCTGATGTTGATTTAATGTTGAAACAATGTTTACTGATTCAGTGCAGTGCTGATTCAATACTGTGGCATGAGTCACAGGAGTGCGTTCTGCCCTCTCCACACTCGAGGTTCTCTCCCTTGCATCATCGCCGAGGTTCATCACCGCTGGGTGTCTGGGTCCCGCCTTCCTTCCGGCTCTTGTGGCCATCATTTTCGGGGCCCGGGGGCGGGTGCATGACACATATACTAAATTCAGATCAGTATTTACAAAATATAACACACCTTACATTCTTTGGAATTTATCAAGCACTTTTATTCCAAGAACCTTTATTCCACATGGCAGTGTTTCTTGGATGGGGATCAAAGCTACAAGTTTCTGTATGCAGACTGTTTGCGTCACTCACTGCACCATCCTTGTTGATGAGCAACAAAAAAACGACGAGCTATCGTCTCTGACTTTACATCTACAAGGTGGACTGACAAGGTAGGAGTGTCTAATAGAGTGGACAGTGAATGGACACAGTGTTTAAAAACTCCAGCAGCACTGCTGTGTCTGATCCACTCTTACCAGTACAACACACACCACCATGTCAGTGTTACTGCAGTGCTGAGAATGATCCACCACCCAAATAATACCTCCTCTGTGAGGGTCCATGGGGGTCCTGATCACTGAAGAACAGGGTAAAAGGGGGCTAACAAAGTATCAGAGAAACAGATGGACTACAGTCTGTAACTGTAGAACTACAAAGTGCAGCTATACAGTAAGTGGAGCTGATAAAATGGACAGTGAGTGTAGAAACAAGGAGGTGGTCAGTAAATGTGAAAAAGCATATTTTACTTTTAATGACAAGTCAGTGGAACCAGACTTTTATCTAAGTCGTTTTGAGATGTTTCTTTTGGTCCATTCATCATGAAATTTATTTATATATACATAGTATCCAAGGCAAGCTTTTGAAATGGCAGTAGTATGTGGACAAATGTTGGCTTGTTGAAATAGCACACTGGAGTGTGCTTTCAGAAAAGGTAGGGCCGCTGGTTGCAGGACCTCGTTGGGCTGTCAAAGCACCTGTAATGAAGACCAAAGGTGATCTGGCATTGTACGAAATTGAGCCCCACACCATGACACCAGCCCTTCTGGACGTGTAACGTGAGACAACAAACCATTCATCTTTGCGCTGACCACGGTGCCTCCACACACGGATTCGTCTCCACCAAGACAAAAGTGGGACTGACCCGCTGCCATTCTGAGTCACTCCATGACAGTCTGGCTTGACACCATTGCAGTCTTTGGTGATGCTGATGTGGTGCTGAGGGCAGTCATCAGAACAGTCTCCATGGATGCAGTCCTGCATTGTGCAGCCCTCTGCTAATGGTGCTGGCTCATGGATGTCTCATGGAGGGCATCGCTGCTCGCTTAATGTCAGCAATCATGGCTGTTGGGTCTCTCCATGCCTGTCGAACAATCCATTGGTTCGCCCTTTCTGTGGTTTGTGTAGGTCTCACAGGTCTTTCATATTGCTGGTGCATGCCTTCTTCTATCCACTGCTACCAACAGCATGGTATGGTAATATCCACACAACCTGTATGCCACGCAATACATCAATAAGTCCATCCCGCTTCCCGGAGCCCTATGATACGACCCCTCTCAGACTCTTCCAGCTGCTCAAGTTGCTTTTGAACTCTTCGCCGAGGCATATTTTGCTTGCAAAGGATGCTACCAATACAAGAGCATGAGTCAGAATGGAAAGCACGTGCAATGGGATGAATATATAGTCAATCAGGTACATCTATAAGGCCCATCCTTGCTTACATGCGTGGCAGAGTGTGAATCATTTGCATGTCTCACGATGTCAAACCTTCCCACCAAGTTTCATTCCTGGCGGTTGAGTCCTTCTGGGTGCAACTATTTGGTATATGTGTATATGGCGTATGTATATGGTGTGTATAGTCAATGTCATCGTTTGTCTTTCAGGAAACATCATTTCAAGTGGTTTTGATTTCTGGTGGCAATTTTTCCTTTGTGCTGATGAACTATGGTGACATTGCTCCAACAAACCTCAGAGCAGAGGTAACATGATCTAAACATCACATGTATAATAAAGAATGTGTCTTTATTCTCAATTCTAAACGTTTTGTCTGTTTAGGCTGGATATGACACTAACTTCATAGACTACTTTGTAATTCTGTGGTCAGAAAACAAATTCACCATTCAGAATCTCACGTATCTGAGTAATGTGAACGTCCCAGGCCGCTGGGCCTTCCTGGTAAACCAACCTAGTGACGCAATTACAAGAGGTAATGATGTTTTACTGTAAGAAAATTCATCATAGCAATCATACTTTTTGTTCACCTGAAGGAGATTCCGCTCAGTAAAGGAACGTGTGTAATTGTGATTTGGGTCTTCCAACAGATGACGTTCTTGGAGTGCGACTGAAAGTCCTGACAGGCTCTAACCTAACAGACACCAACAACCAAAAGATCTTTCTACAGCAGGTACGTTAATGCTGTTTCATGATTGCACTCAAATTGTAACAATGTCTAATAGCAGCTCTAATAACTGTCTAATAATGTGCTGTTCCTAAAGAAAGAAATCTCTGATCTTACACCAATTTAATTCAGATTTTGCGTCGATGTGATGAAATATGTCACGAAACCTCAAATTTACTGTAATTAAATTTTTGTATAATTCAGAATTATTAACTTCACATACCGCTCAGCTTGGATATGCGAGGCTGCAAGCTGACATTTTTTGCAAAAAGTTGATGAATTGAATGTCTAGCCAGTGATCTATTCTGGGAATTTGGCAATAACTGCCAGAGGTGTTATAATGCAGACATGTTCATGCTGGATAGTGTATAATATCAGCACGTTCTGGGTGCTACTGTGTTGTCTATCACTGTATAAAAGGTGCATGAAGCTTTTTTTTATAGTGTTAGATATGCGCTGATTTTTATTCACAGCAAAAGTGAAAGCTAATTCAACACAATTTGAGTTAAAATATGCTTATTTTTGTTTATTGCTATTAAACTAGAGTAAAGCAAGACTTATTCATGTATTTTCTTAGTCAAAAAGTTTGTTTGCAAGACAAACTAAAAATCTATAAATTTTGTTCATCTATGAATTTTGTAAGCTCATACATATCAAATGCGTCTTTAAATATGTAATAAATGCCAGAACTGCATTAAGAAACTGCATTAGTAGCAGAGAATAATGCCACAGTTTTGCATCAACATTAAAAAGTTAAGAGAAGTGTGTCGTGAAGGTGAGAGATGTGCTAGATTTGGCTAATACTGGCCAAAATAAGGCCAAACAGGGTGAGCTATGCCGCTATGAAACTTGTTTTAGATTGAGGTACGCACACTGCCACTCTGCATCATCTTTTTTAGCTCATATCTTTCAGCTCTTAAACAGACAGTCTGGGAAGAGGTACTAAACAGATGCCAAGTGTCATAAGTCATTTCATTCAATTTATATGTGCAAAAATAAACTTGGATCTGGCCTTGAATCAGTTCTCCCTGCCACAACATTCTACAACAGCACTCTGCTACACAACACAATTGGCATCTAGTCACAATATGCCCCAATCACCTTCAAGAATTCTTTTTTTTCCTGACAACTGATGGTTTCTACTTTTTTTTTAAATTGAAATATCTAACAGTTCAGTAAAGGGGACATAACAATAGCTTTGTTTTCTTATTAAGTCTTTAACAAACCAGTAACTGGTAATAAACTGGCTGCTCATTACTAGTTTATCAGCAATAACTAGAGTCAACTGGGCTTAAGCATTGACCAAAATGTAACATCAAAATACTTCAGGAAGTTTTCATGACACAAAATGTGCTACTACTGATCTTGTGCACATCTGGTAAGTTGGAATGTGCAAAGTCCTGTCACAAATGTGATCGTCTTTTTCAAGTTTCAATTTAACATTTTATTTGTCACATACATAGTCATAAACAGTACAACTAGCAGTGAAATGCTTGGATAATTGCCCACTCACATAAAGTAATAAGGTAATGGGTCCAATAAAAGAACAATATTGGTCTACAATGCCATGCGTACAATGGACGCTTCTTATTGCTATTGTTGTTGGAAGAAAACCTTGTATCTCCATTTTTGTAGTTTTTCAGTTTTTGACATAATTTGAAAATTACTTGGAAAGATGTCTGGTTCCATTTGACTTTAAAAGTAAAGCATGTTTTTTATTTGTCCTGTAAAAGTTTTTCTTCTGACAACAGAGATATTTTCATTGTGTTTCTAGTGTAAATATATATGTGTATATATATGTTTTTTATTTGTCCTGTAAAGTTTGTCTTCTGACAACAGAGATATTCTCATTGTGTTTCTAGTGTAAAAAAAAAAAAACATATATATATATATATATATATATATATATATATATATATATCGCTGTTGTTGGAACAAAACCTTGTGTCTCCAGTTTGGTCAATTTTCAGTTTTTGACATAATTTGAAAATCCACGTGGGCCTTTATATTGTGTGTAAATTTCATGAAGGTTGGACCAAAATAAATGGGCAAAAATTACTTGGAAAAAAGTCTGGTTCCATTAACTTACATTGAAAGTAATGTATATTTTGGAGATACAAGGTTTTGTTTCGACAGCAGTGAGCTATATATATATATATATATATATATATATATATATATATTGCTGTTTTCGGAACAAAACCTCGTATCTCCAAAATTATTTTTCAGTTTTTTTTATATTTTGGAAGTTAAGAGTATGTTTTTTCCTTCTCATGTAAAGTTACCATTTTGGAGATACAAGGTTTTGATTTTGATGGTTTAAATTTTTGGTCATTTGTTTTGGTCCATCCTTCCTGAAATTCACACAAAATATAAAGGCCAATATTGCTTGTTTAACCATATTATTTGCTAAAAAGTTTACATAAGATTTTGATTTGCTTTTCTGTGCTCAGAAGAGTGACTGCAGTTCTAATTTGACAAGACAAGAGCAATTAACGCTTGCATGGCATAAAAATACTAACAGCCTAATGAACAAACATATAAAGACTGAATTAACAACCTAAAGACACTCCTAAACAGTTGAACTACAACCTTCAAATCGATGGCAATGTATTGAGACATTTTTACACCCCAACTCTTACTTATCAAATGCATAACTGGAGGAAAAACTCCACTGATTTTTAAAAAATTCAACATATTAAAATGCATGAGATGTAAACAAAGTCATTCAGAGTGGTCTGGTGTCAAATGCTCCAGAGAAACTTCTACCAAGTTAGAATCGTTCACAGCGGTGGTGATGGGAACCAGACATCCACCTCTAAAAGCTCATCACAGAAAGTTATTCAAAGTGGTTAGATATATGCTGCCTGACATCTCAGACATGATGAAGTGATGAAGTATTGATCTAAAATGTATTTTGATCAACTGATTTTAATCAGACCCCAAAGAAAACTTATTTTGTCAGATTTATGACTATTTTACCATCTTCAACGTTCCATATAAAAACTCAGGAGACACGTGTAGGTTCACTGGTGGTTTTGGATAGTAAACAAAATGACTGTGTTGTAGACGTCATGACCCCTGGTTCCATTCACCACCACTGTAAAGAAATCAGAGTCTCAATGTCACCTTAAACCACTCTGAATGACTCTGTTTACATCACCATGACTGAAGTTTGAAAAACTCCTTTTAAGATCTCATTCCTGATCCCATTCTCATCTCTTTGTTTTTTCAGTTCCAGGACACGCTGAGGAAGAAAGGTGTGCCAAGCACTGTCAGAATAAAACTGTCACGCGTTCAGAATAAAAGACCATGAGTGGCTGATTCAATGACCAACAAGACAGTGCTCATGGTCATTTGACAGCATGGAACAAATTTTCAAAAAATGTTATTTTCCCAGCTTTCAGGGTTTCTGTTGAACCAACCCTCTACTAGTGAGTTTCAGACAAAAGTTGATCTGTTCAAATTTTACCAGAATTTACATTTAATGCTGCACTATGTAAGATTATTTTAAAACAATAGTGTTACTGTGTTAGGAGATTAAAACTGTGCTAAAATATGATAAGTAATAAATAAGAATTCAGTGAGAGGCTTCGGATCGCTCCACGTCACATGCACAGACTGCAAAAGAAGGCCCGGCTTGATATTTAGGTCTCAAATACAAGTTCTCTTTAAATTCTTTTTCAATAAGCTCACAATCGTCATAGACGAAGATCAAGACCCATGTTACAAAATGTGGCTGCAGTTACACATTTCCACCAGAGAGGTCTCCAAACCTCCAAAACTTCCATAGTGCAGCTTTAAAGGCTTAAAATAAGAAACCAGTGAAAAAGGACGATTGTCCTTCACTAGTAATCACTATTATAATAGTCTAACCTGATGATCACACCAGCATACAAATGTGTTGGTTGTACTTTGGGTGGTGGAAAGCTTACTTAGTGATTGCTGATATTATTCCACTCTTACCATTAACTCTCTTCTACACTCTGAAAATGGACTAGACAAGAGGCTTGGGTTAATGCAGGGGTTTCAAGGTACCAGCCAGTTTCATATGGCCCATCATCCTTAAATACAGCCTGCAAATATTTTTATCTGCAGTTAAATGGTTACACCTGTTGGTTAGTGTGTGGTTGGTTAGTGTAGTGGTTAACACCTTTGCCTTCTACGCTGTAGACTGGGGTTCAAGCACCCTACACTATACCAATAAGGGTCCTTGGGCAAGACTCCTAACACCACCTTGGCCTACCTGTGTAAAATGAGCAAATTGTAAGTCTATAAACTATACAATGCTGCAAACAAGACAAATTATTTAATCAGAAACCTGATGCTGCATGGATGCTGCACAGTGAGTGGCCAAGAGTGTAAATTAGCTACCAAATCAGTTTAGCTTCTATTTAAATTCGGACCAGTAGTTTGTTAAATTGGCCCTTTCGGATTCACAGAAAATACTGAGGTCAACAAAGTGTGTCAGAAAGTAAATCATCAAACAAATCCACTGAAAAGGCAGATTTGACCATTTTCCCAACATTGCACTTGCTGGAACTTCACTTTTGTTAAGCAGGTCACAGTAAGAATCTCAACGCTCAATGATACCACAATAAGAGTCTCATATAATTCTGCTGTTAAATGTGTGTTCTTGATGTAACTGAACATAAAATAATACCATGTATTTGCACTACTACTATTATTATTATAATAATAAAAATAATCATTTTAGTTAATATTACCATTATTATTAGATAGATAGATAGATAGATAGATAGATAGATAGATAGATAGATAGATAGATAGATAGATAGATACTTTATTGATCCCGAAGGAAATTTAGGAAATTTAGAAATTTATTATTAACTATTACTTGTAGTAGTAAAAGTAAAGTAAGATGCACTTCAATGAGTGTATATGTTTTGTAGTTGAACCCTTTTGGAGAAGACCTCAGGTCATTTGAGTTTGAGACCCCTACACGAATGACAGAAAATGTAGGTTTTTGTCTGTGACCCACATCCAGCAGCTTTTTAAATGAAGTTTGTTTGGCGTGGTTGTTCTGTAAAAATTCATCTCAAATTCATTTTTCATCAACAGATGGCCTTGCGGTGCCATTTGTCAAGAAAGCCTTTTTGTAATTTTCTTCAAAGACAAAGTTTCTGGGATTTCTTTTCTTTATAGAGTTATTGGGCAGGTATTTAGGGATTCACGTGGGAAAAGTTTACCTTTAAAACACCTTGTGTAAAATGATTTTACAGCAGGAAAATGTTAAAACATGCACATTTCCCAGTTATTAGTTTGTGATGACGAGGAATTATTAATAAACACTGAATAAGATGTGCTTACATGAGTGTAGATGTTATGTAGTTAAAATGTGTTTCTTGTGTCAAAAAAAGCCCAAATGGGGTGGAGCACTGTGAATAAAGTTCAATTAAAATATCTCACTTTTTTGATTCAATTTTTGATTGCAGTCACATGGCAAACCACAGCACAAAAATAAGAGAAAAACTGAGTTTATTAAAACAAGAAATATGTGTATTTAGTAGCTACCAAAACAATGATGATGCCTCCTAAACCAAATGCTTCAGTAGTAATATTTTCGGTAGTGACTGTTTCTGTAATGGCTGTTTCGGTAATGACGATTTACCAGAACTCAAAATCACTAGTCAGTACATGAGTAGCAGATACAGTGTTGGATGGCTGTAAAATCATGACATCTTTCACTGAAACACAAAAACATTTACTTGCAGACAAATTATGGTTCTGTAGTGACAATTCTTAATGTTATGCACTGACTTTTAAATTTTGGGACAGATTTACATCAAAACAAAAGTCTGGCTGTTTTGGAAAAGCAAGGGTGCCTGGTGCCTGGTGCCTGGTGCCTGGTGCCTGCCCCCTGGGCCTCAGTGACAGCTGCAAGAGGCGGCGGGAATGCAGGGCCGAACGCTGAACACCACCGAGGGCTGTGAATGAAGGCGGAAGGAGAACGCCAGCACCTTCATGCCTCTCGTGGCTGTCATCGCTCTCCTGCCCTCTCTCACAGCTGATATCCTGCTCCTACTGTCACTCATCACTCTTAGCAAGCGAGCCTTAGGGTTCTTCCATCAGTGTAACAGATTAAAGAAGTTTGATATTTGGAGCTGCCTGTGAAGAGACTGGCAGTCCTTCAACCACTTTCTTCTTCCTCCTTTACATGCCAAAGCCACCGCCTGAAATTATGGTCATAAAAAACTAAAAGTAGACGTTTTAGTGAAGAAAGCAAACCAGCTTTTTACATCATTACAGTAAAATATATAAGAATGGACTGAGATGTAAGGTGATTGTAACACTTTTTCCCCCAAACAGTAAGGATGCAACTAAATACAGTATTCAGAATGAATGGTCCCACAGTTCCACTTCAACTCTCTTGCTAACCAGACCAAAACATAGACTTATTACTCTCCAAAATAAACTCATAGTTCTAAACTAACTCTCCTGATAACCAGACAAAACACAGCTACATTAATCTCTAACATAATGACATTGTTCTTCAGCAACTGCGCTGTTAAGCAGACCAAAACATAGACTTATATAGACATAGACTCTCCAAAATAAGCTCATAGTTCTATACTAACTGTCCAGCTAACCAGACCAATACAATGCTTTCTTAATCTCCAAAATAATCCAGAACACACCTTTCTTAATCCACAAAATAATCCCAGAGTTCTACATCAACTGTCCTGTCCTGTTAGCCTGACCAAAATGCACCTTCATTAATCTCTGAAAAAGTATCATACAACCCCAACTCCAATGAAGTTGGGATGTTGTGTAAAACACAAATAAAAACAGAATACGATGATTTGCAAATCCTTTTCAACCTGTATTCAACTGAATACACTACAAAGACAAGATATTTCATGTTCAAACGGATAAACTTTATTGTTTTTTGCAAATATTTACTCATTTTGAATTTGATTGCTCTAAAGAAGTTGGTACAGGGGCAACAAAAGCCTGGGAAAGTTGAGGAATGCTCAAAAAACACCTGTTTGGAACATTCCACAGGTGAACAGGTTAGTTGGAAACAGGTGAGTGTCATGATTGGGTATAAAGGGAGCATCCCTGAAAGGCTCAGTTGTTCACAAGCAAGGACGGGGCGAGGTTCACCACTTTGTGAACAACATTGTTGAAAACAATGTTTCTCAATGTGCAATTGCAAGGAATTTAGGAATTTCATCATCTACAGTCCATAATATCATCAAAAGATTCAGAGAATCTGTAGAAATCTCTGCAAGTAAGCGGCAAGGCAGAAAACCAACACTGAATGCCCGTGACCTTCGATCCCTCAGGCGGTACTGCATTAAAAACCAACATCATTCTGTAACGGATATTCCCACATGGGCTCAGGAACACTTCAGAAAACCACTGTCAGTGAACACTTGTCCCTCCATCTACAAGTTAAGACTCTGCCATGCAAAGCGAAAGCCGTATATCAACACCACCCAGAAACACTGCTGGCTTCTCTGGGCCCGAGCTCATCTGAGATGGACTGACGCAAAGTGGAAAAGTGTCCTGTGGTCCACATTTCAGATTGTTTTTGGAAATCATGGACGACGTGTTCTCCAGGCCAAAGAGGAAAAGGACTGAACGTGTTGCAGGCATCAAATTCAAAATGAGTGAATATTTGCAAAAAACAATAAAGTTTATCCATTTGAACATTAAATATCTCGTCTTTGTAGTGTATTCAATTGAATATAGCTTGAAAAGGATTTGCAAATCATCATATTCTGTTTTTATTTATGTTTTACACAACGTCCCAACTTCATTGGAATTGGGGTTGTAGATCTGTCCTAACTGTCCTGCTTATCAGACCAAAAAACACAAGTTCAGTCTCAGAAGCTGGTTGCACTCTCTTTGCTTTGCATGCAAGCTGCATAAGAAGAGTACAGGACAACCGCAGTGAGTCGTAGTAAAAGAAAGACAGAGAAACAGAAAGCATTTCATGAAGAAAAGTAGAAATAATTCAAAGAGGATTCTGCAACCATGAGGCTCGGTGATGCTAACATGGCGAACGCTATCACAAAATCTCAAACGCTCGAGCAAGCAACAGACACGAATGTCATCATCACCGAGATAAGATAACTTTGAAAAGAAACAGAGCATGTTTCAGACGTGGGCACTGACAAACAAGGGCAGAACTGGACAGCATGGCTGCTTTCCCACCTCATGCATGGAGATAGATGGAAGCTGGATGCAAAGCACTGGAAAATGCCCAAGGGATAATTAGAGACTGTGTGGAGTCAAAGAGGACTAGAGGAAGAAGATACTGTCAAGTGGGAAGAAAAGTTTTGAAACTGCCATAAAACATTTCTTTGAAACTTGAACAAGCACACCACTCACCTTGGCAAAAACCGAGAGATGTGGATACCGATCCGAGATTGATTGTAGTTGTAGATGTAGATGAAGTTCCATAGCTTCCAGACCACATAGTACATTCTGAAGAAAGCATGGCAAAAAAAGCACTTGACAGGTAAAGGCAACAGAATCTCCATGGACCATGACTTTTTGCACCAGCACTGCAGAAGCAAAGATACAGATACGCAGACATTAAAAGGCATTAAAAACATTACGTTCCAAACTCTGTATCTGGCCATTTTGTAAGTGCATGGTGAAACAAAGCCTTCAATTCTGCTTGGGGAGCCATTGAGGGTCTGCAAGGCCTGGGTATTACTGAAAAGCTGTCTGAGGATGAGTGGCTTGAAAGGGTTCTTCGTGTCTTGTGATGGGCTACCCTGTTTACAAGAAACAAGTGTGCTCAACTGGAAAGCAGGATCATCCAAGATACGTAGTGTTGTATTGCTGAGGCAGACCGAGAGCGTCACTATAGCAAGACTGAAGCTCAGCTTGAAAGACTTTCTTTCTACTTTCTACTTGAGGCTTTTTTACATTGTTTCAGACAGACTTGCAAACTCTGTATCAATTTTCAATTACTTGACATCAAACATGCAGTCAGCTTCACTGTTAGAAGCACTAAAGGAAGCAGCCAGATAAGGGTGCAATGATTATTTGACTTGGGCAACTAAAATTGACGACCAAATTAGTTGGCAACTAATTTAGTAGTCGATTAGTTGGTGACGCATAGGCACCTTTCTTGCGCTCACTAGGAACATTACCGCTCACTGGAGAGTTAACAACAGCGCGACGGCAGCCTCAAGAACAGAATCCTCAAAAGTGTGGGAGCATTTCACACTAAACTCAAAAAAAAGGATGTCAGCTGTGCCATTTGTAAAGCCGACCTTAGCTGGCGCAGGGGAACTTTCTCCATGCAGGAGCGTCTGAAGAGGGAACACGTCGGCTCAGCGGATGAAGATTCAGCTCGGTAAGATACACTGTGTCCCAAAACGCATACCAGCTCACCAAATAGTGTGTTAAAATAGCACGTATACCATTAGAAGGGCACTCATTAGTGTAGTGTGTGAAGTACAGTGAGCTAGTTAGCTAAGCTAAGGCTAATGTTAAATTCCCAGTTTCTTGTTTTGAGCTGAGCTGTAACGTCTATTTCGAAGTGCACGTTCTCTGGTATCGTTAATGGAGCTGAAACAGAAAAGTAAATAACTATTATTCACTGCGACCCTGTTCACTTTCCAGATAACGCTGAGTTACAGTTCTGAACAGTCCATTGTTGTTTCATCGTCGAGGCCACTGGTGCGGTCAAACTTGGCGAATACAGGAGAGCAAATCCAAACAGTTTTCTGTTTTCCGCGAACGTTTAGCTCCACTTGCTAATAGTTCTAGACGAACACATGGGGCAGCTGTGGTTACCATTGAAATTAAGCATTTACATAAAATCATTCAAATTTAACTGTTCATGGAGAACAAATTTACTACAAACCTTCGCCACTTTTCCCTCCGCTCCTTCAGAACTCGTCTCCTCTGCAGCGGAATATCTGCTCTCAGAGGAGATCAGGCCTCTCGCAGGAGCACGGCGAGGTGCTGACTTCCCTCCATTTCACTAAAGACTGTGACTGTAGAATTTAGTTTCAGCAAAGTGTCGACGGAGAGCAGAGCAGAGATCACAGACTGCAGTCAACATGTCAATTTAGAATGATTTTTTGACTAAAGGAAAACTGATTTAGTTTTAGATTTTAGTGCTGCTACTTGGTACATCCTCGGTTATAAATGTGGACAGGAAAAATGTATTGGAGTTTTATTTTTTTATCTTTTGCATTAGCAGGAAAGTCTTGAATGTTCCTCAAAAGCAGAAAATTCTTGAACGTTGTTCGTCTACTGTCTTCATTGTTAGTTAGCAAATGCATAAAACAACCTTAAGCTAAATTTAAAAGCTAATGGCTACACAAGTTTTTTGGTAACATAGTGATTCATAATCTGAATAATCGATTATTCGTTTCAGTAACTGATCGATTATTCATCTATCAAGTTAGCTGTTTGTTGCAGCCCTACAGCCACAGACATTGAGATATTCAGGGACATCAACCAGAGACATTAAAAATGAAGAGACAGGTCACTGGCTGGAAAATGAATGAGAAAGCCTGCCCTTCAAGAAAAAAGAGCCAGTCAGCTTGCTGGTTAAACTGCAAGCTTGACAAGCCTCCTTAGTTGTAGAGATCTGGACAAGTGCAGTAGCCAGAGCAACCTGAAAAACATGCTTTTGAGCATTAGTTGAGCTCAACACTGTAAACTATTTGAGATTTTTGTCAGATTTTTTATTTTAAACATGTCTTCAAAACAGTCATTTGACCATCAGTTTTGAGTATTTTGGTCTCCCCCCAATTTAAAGAGACCCTCTTCTTGTATGACAGCCAAAATCTTGAAATAACTGCCCAGTGGCATCGCCTAGATGGTCGCTGAAGGAACACACTGCTCTGTACGGGCTTTGATCAAGCACATAGAACATGAGCTTACAATGTTTGCTAGCTAGCTTGCTGTGCTTGTTTTATTGATTTGTACTGTGGACATTAAAAGAGCACTTGAGCACTTCGGGGGTGGGCTTGGACAGGTAATACCCTTGTTTGCGGCAAAAGCCAGTATCAAGTTCAACGGTTTATGCCAAGATGTCTATTCTCAGTACATGATCACGTCTGGTTTGCAAGACTATCCATCAGCATGACAGAAAAAAAAAACCATGACCCAACAAATTCTTTTTCCCCTCAGCAGGGAATTTATGTAGCAACGGATTTTTCAGCCAAGCTGAGTGACCTCTTAGGCCGTGGGAGTAAGGCAAACTTGTACAGCAGGTGTGAGCTTAAGGACTTCCCATTGTTTATTGAAGGGAACCAGCATTGGCATTCATGGAATCCAGACGCTGAAAGAATGCACAATCAGATAAGGATTTTTCATTAACCTTCGTGGACAAATCTGTGCATGTATCAGTTGAAAGGAATGGTGAATCAATGCAGTCAAACCAACCGATACAGTCTCGACAATGTTGAGAACTCACTGGTGCAACTCTAGCTAGGAATGTGTTTATCAGATTATAACATTATACAGATTTTAAATGTTATAATATGTAAATGAAAGTGAAACAGAGGTGCAATCTGTGCAATCTGGTTGCGTTGATGTTTGCAGTAGTAATACAATCAGACCTAATCTTAGATATATCTACAGCATGTTTATGGTAATGTTCTACTGTCATTATAGGAACAGGTACCAGGTTGATTCAAATGAATATGATTTAAGTCGTTTGTTTTATTGTTTTATTTGGAGTCATCAACCATTCAAATGAATAGGCTCCAAAGGTCTTTTGTTGTCAGGGGCACTTTGAACATTAATTTTGGATTCCATATTTACCAGGGCGCCTCAAAAAATCCAGAACTTAAATCCAGCTTTTGGTTCGGGTTCACAGGTAGCGATTGGAGCTTTAATCGAGCCCAAACCCCAAGGCAGCCCAAGATTTTTCTGTCAGATAGCAGCAGTTACCATGTGGTGAGCATTAAATAAACTATAAAAACAGAATACAAAAATAAAACTGTAAAAAATAAAACTTAATCCTATTTTACTACATTTATTTAGGAAACAAAGCTTAACCCTTTAACTGTTGCCCCATTTTTGCCTGAAACGACATACCCAAAGCAAAAGGAGCACTGTTCCCACATACTTTGGGTTACAGTCATGATCTTGGTCTAATTTGAAAGGGAAGACTCTTTTGTTACCAACCATCAGAATAATTGCATGAATCACTAACACAGGACAGAATGAAGGAGTTTATTTCTGCCTGACTAGTTACAATAAGATACCATAGTAGATCACTTTAGGTTCATGGTTATCTATATCATAACCATAGTTACTATAAACCACCACATCATAGTACAAACATGGTTACTATAACACACTATAGCAGTTTATGGTGGATTCCTGCTACAACCATTGTGACTATGAACTACCACAGTAAAACCATGGTTAATTTTTATAAGGGTACTGTTTGCTTATCTTCAAAACATCTTGAAAAACACGTTCATCTACCTTTCTGACAGTAAATAATGTAAGAATATCTGGGCTTAAGGTTATGAATAGGGAAAAGGGAATTCCCCAGTTTTTTTTCATCAACATCACTGCAGGCTGTGTTACACTTTTCCCTGTAGTAGATGATACTGTGATAGTAAAACTAGACAGTAACAAGAGCTAAATCTGGACAGCGGAAAGAGCTCAATCTGGACAGCGGAAAGAGCTCAATCTAGACAGCAGCAAGAGTTCAATCTAGACAGCGGAAAGAGCTCAATCTAGACAGCGGAAAGAGCTCAATCTAGACAGCGGAACGAGCTCAATCTAGACAGCGGAACGAGCTCAATCTAGACAGCAGCAAGAGCTCAATCTAGACAGCGGAAAGAGCTCGATCTAGACAGTAGCAAGAGCTCAGTCTAGACAGGGGAAAGAGCTCAATCGAGACAGGGGAAAGAGCTCAATCTAGACAGGGGAAAGAGCTCAATCTAGACAGCAGAAAGAGCTCAATCTAGACAACGGAAAGAGCTCAATCTAGACAACGGAAAGAGCTCAATCTAGACAGGGGAAAGAGCTCAATCTAGACAGGGGAAAGAGCTCAATCTAGACAGGGGAAAGAGCTCAATCTAGACAGGGGAAAGAGTTCAATCTAGATGGCGGAAAGACCTCAATCTAGACAGGGGAAAGAGCTCAATCTGGACAGGGGAAAGAGCTCAATCTGGACAGGGGAAAGAGCTCAATCTGGACAGCGGAAAGAGCTCAATCTAGACAGCGGAAAGAGCTCAATCTAGACAGGGGAAAGAGCTCAATCTGGACAGGGGAAAGAGCTCAATCTAGACAGCGGAACGAGCTCAATCTAGACAGGGGAAAGAGCTCAATCTAGACAGCGGAAAGGGCTCGATCTAGACAGTAGCAAGAGCTCAATCTAGACAGGGGAAAGAGCTCAATCTAGACGGCGGAAAGAGCTCAATCTAGATGGCGGAAAGACCTCAATCTGGACAGGGGAAAGAGCTCAATCTGGACAGGGGAAAGAGCTCAATCTGGACAGCGGAAAGAGCTCAATCTGGACAGCGGAAAGAGCTCAATCTAGACAGCGGAAAGAGCTCAATCTAGACAGCGGAAAGAGCTCAATCTGGACAGGGGAAAGAGCTCAATCTAGACAGCGGAACGAGCTCAATCTAGACAGGGGAAAGAGCTCGATCTAGACAGCGGAAAGGGCTCGATCTAGACAGTAGCAAGAGCTCAATCTAGACAGGGGAAAGAGCTCAATCTAGACGGCGGAAAGAGCTCAATCTAGATGGCGGAAAGACCTCAATCTGGACAGGGGAAAGAGCTCAATCTGGACAGGGGAAAGAGCTCAATCTGGACAGCGGAAAGAGCTCAATCTAGACAGCGGAAAGAGCTCAATCTAGACAGCGGAAAGAGCTCAATCTGGACAGGGGAAAGAGCTCAATCTAGACAGGGGAAAGAGCTCAATCTAGACAGGGGAAAGAGCTCAATCTAGACAGCGGAACGAGCTCAATCTAGACAGGGGAAAGAGCTCAATCTAGACAGCGGAAAGAGCTCAATCTAGACAGCAGCAAGAGCTCAATCTAGACAGGGGAAAGAGCTCAATCTAGACAGGGGAAAGAGCTCAATCTAGACAGCAGCAAGAGCTCAATCTAGACAACGGAAAGAGCTCAATCTAGACAGGGGAAAGAGCTCAATCTAGACAGCAGCAAGAGCTCAATCTAGACAGGGGAAAGAGCTCAATCTAGACAGGGGAAAGAGCTCAATCTAGACAGCAGCAAGAGCTCAATCTAGACAACGGAAAGAGCTCAATCTAGACAGGGGAAAGAGCTCAATCTAGACAGGGGAAAGAGCTCAATCTAGACAGGGGAAAGAGCTCAATCTAGACAGCAGCAAGAGCTCAATCTAGACAGCGGAAAGAGCTCAATCTAGACAGGGGAAAGAGCTCAAACTAGACAGCAGCAAGAGCTCAATCTAGACAGGGGAAAGAGCTCAATCTAGACAGGGGAAAGATCTCAATCTAGACAGGGGAAAGAGCTCAATCTAGACAGCAGCAAGAGCTCAATCTAGACAGGGGAAAAATCTCAATCTAGACAGCAGCAAGAGCTCAATCTAGACAGGGGAAAGAGCTCAATCTAGACAGCAGCAAGAGCTCAGTCTAGACAGGGGAACGAGCTCAATCTAGACAGCGGAACGAGCTCAATCTAGACAGGGGAAAGAGCTCAATCTAGACAGCGGAACGAGCTCAATCTAGACAGGGGAAAGAGCTCAATCTAGACAGGGGAAAGAGCTCAATCTAGACAGCAGCAAGAGCTCAATCTAGACAGGGGAAAGAGCTCAATCTAGACAGCAGCAAGAGCTCAATCTAGACAGCGGAAAGAGCTCAATCTAGACAGGGGAAAGATCTCAATCTAGACAGCAGCAAGAGCTCAATCTAGACAGGGGAAAGAGCTCAATCTAGACAGGGGAAAGAGCTCAATCTAGACAGGGGAAAGAGCTCAATCTAAACAGCAGCAAGAGCTCAATCTAGACAGGGGAAAAATCTCAATCTAGACAGCAGCAAGAGCTCAATCTAGACAGGGGAAAGAGCTCAATCTAGACAGCAGCAAGAGCTCAGTCTAGACAGGGGAAAGAGCTCAATCTAGACAGCGGAACGAGCTCAATCTAGACAGCGGAACGAGCTCAATCTAGACAGGGGAAAGAGCTCAATCTAGACAGCGGAACGAGCTCAATCTAGACAGGGGAAAGAGCTCAATCTAGACAGGGGAAAGAGCTCAATCTAGACAGCAGCAAGAGCTCAATCTAGACAGGGGAAAGAGCTCAATCTAGACAGCAGCAAGAGCTCAATCTAGACAGCGGAAAGAGCTCAATCTAGACAGGGGAAAGATCTCAATCTAGACAGCGGAAAGAGCTCAATCTAGACAGCGGAAAGAGCTCAATCTAGACAGGGGAAAGAGCTCAATCTAGACAGCGGAAAGAGCTCAATCTAGACAGCGGAAAGAGCTCAATCTAGACAGGGGAAAGAGCTCAATCTAGACAGGGGAAAGATCTCAATCTAGACAGCAGCAAGAGCTCAATCTAGACAGGGGAAAGAGCTCAATCTAGACAGGGGAAAGATCTCAATCTAGACAGGGGAAAGAGCTCAATCTAGACAGCAGCAAGAGCTCAATCTAGACAGGGGAAAAATCTCAATCTAGACAGCAGCAAGAGCTCAATCTAGACAGGGGAAAGAGCTCAATCTAGACAGCAGCAAGAGCTCAGTCTAGACAGGGGAAAGAGCTCAATCTAGACAGCGGAACGAGCTCAATCTAGACAGCGGAACGAGCTCAATCTAGACAGGGGAAAGAGCTCAATCTAGACAGGGGAAAGAGCTCAATCTAGACAGCGGAACGAGCTCAATCTAGACAGGGGAAAGAGCTCAATCTAGACAGGGGAAAGAGCTCAATCTAGACAGCAGCAAGAGCTCAATCTAGACAGGGGAAAGAGCTCAATCTAGACAGCAGCAAGAGCTCAATCTAGACAGCGGAAAGAGCTCAATCTAGACAGGGGAAAGATCTCAATCTAGACAGCGGAAAGAGCTCAATCTAGACAGCGGAAAGAGCTCAATCTAGACAGCGGAAAGAGCTCAATCTAGACAGCGGAAAGAGCTCAATCTAGACAGCAGCAAGAGCTCAATCTAGACAGGGGAAAGAGCTCAATCTAGACAGCAGCAAGAGCTCAATCTAGACAGCGGAAAGAGCTCAATCTAGACAGGGGAAAGATCTCAATCTAGACAGCGGAAAGAGCTCAATCTAGACAGCGGAAAGAGCTCAATCTAGACAGGGGAAAGAGCTCAATCTAGACAGGGGAAAGAGCTCAATCTAGACAGCGGAAAGAGCTCAATCTAGACAGCGGAAAGAGCTCAATCTAGACAGGGGAAAGAGCTCAATCTAGACAGGGGAAAGATCTCAATCTAGACAGCAGCAAGAGCTCAATCTAGACAGGGGAAAGAGCTCAATCTAGACAGGGGAAAGATCTCAATCTAGACAGGGGAAAGAGCTCAATCTAGACAGCAGCAAGAGCTCAATCTAGACAGGGGAAAAATCTCAATCTAGACAGCAGCAAGAGCTCAATCTAGACAGGGGAAAGAGCTCAATCTAGACAGCAGCAAGAGCTCAGTCTAGACAGGGGAAAGAGCTCAATCTAGACAGCGGAACGAGCTCAATCTAGACAGCGGAACGAGCTCAATCTAGACAGGGGAAAGAGCTCAATCTAGACAGCGGAACGAGCTCAATCTAGACAGGGGAAAGAGCTCAATCTAGACAGGGGAAAGAGCTCAATCTAGACAGCAGCAAGAGCTCAATCTAGACAGGGGAAAGAGCTCAATCTAGACAGCAGCAAGAGCTCAATCTAGACAGCGGAAAGAGCTCAATCTAGACAGGGGAAAGATCTCAATCTAGACAGCGGAAAGAGCTCAATCTAGACAGCGGAAAGAGCTCAATCTAGACAGCGGAAAGAGCTCAATCTAGACAGCGGAAAGAGCTCAATCTAGACAGCGGAAAGAGCTCAATCTAGACAGGGGAAAGAGCTCAATCTAGACAGGGGAAAGAGCTCAATCTAGACAGGGGAAAGAGCTCAATCTAGACAGCAGCAAGAGCTCAATCTAGACAGGGGAAAGAGCTCAATCTAGACAGGGGAAAGAGCTCAATCTAGACAGGGGAAAGAGCTCAATCTAGACAGGGGAAAGAGCTCAATCTAGACAGCGGAACGAGCTCAATCTAGACAGCGGAAAGAGCTCAATCTAGACAGCGGAACGAGCTCAATCTAGACAGCGGAACGAGCTCAATCTAGACAGGGGAAAGAGCTCAATCTAGACAGCGGAACGAGCTCAATCTAGACAGGGGAAACAGCTCAATCTAGACAGGGGAAAGAGCTCAATCTAGACAGCAGCAAGAGCTCAATCTAGACAGCGGAAAGAGCTCAATCTAGACAGGGGAAAGAGCTCAATCTAGACAGCAGCAAGAGCTCAATCTAGACAGGGGAAAGAGCTCAATCTAGACAGCAGCAAGAGCTCAATCTAGACAGCGGAAAGAGCTCAATCTAGACAGGCAGAAAGATCTCAATCTAGACAGCGGAAAGAGCTCAATCTAGACAGCGGGAAAGAGCTCAATCTAGACAGGGGAAAGAGCTCAATCTAGACAGCAGGAAAGAGCTCAATCTAGACAGCGGAAAGAGCTCAATCTAGACAGGAGCAAGAGCTCAATCTAGACAGGGGAAAGAGCTCAATCTAGACAGCAGCAAGAGCTCAATCTAGACAGGGGAAAGAGCTCAATCTAGACAGCGGAAAGAGCTCAATCTAGACAGGGGAAAGAGCTCAATCTAGACAGCGGAAAGAGCTCAATCTAGACAGGGGAAAGAGCTCAATCTAGACAGGGGAAAGAGCTCAATCTAGACAGCGGAAAGAGCTCAATCTAGACAGGGGAAAGAGCTCAATCTAGACAGGGGAAAGAGCTCAATCTAGACAGCAGCAAGAGCTCAATCTAGACAGGGGAAAGAGCTCAATCTAGACAGCAGCAAGAGCTCAATCTAGACAGCGGAAAGAGCTCAATCTAGACAGGGGAAAGATCTCAATCTAGACAGCAGAAAGAGCTCAATCTAGACAGCGGAAAGAGCTCAATCTAGACAGCAGCAAGAGCTCAATCTAGACAGCGGAAAAAGCTCAATCTAGACAGGGGCAAGAGCTCAATCTAGACAGCAGCAAGAGCTCAATCTAGACAGGGGAAAGAGCTCAATCTAGACAGGGGAAAGAGCTCAATCTAGACAGCAGCAAGAGCTCAATCTAGACAGGGGAAAGAGCTCAATCTAGACAGCAGCAAGAGCTCAATCTAGACAGGGGAAAGAGCTCAATCTAGACAGCAGCAAGAGCTCAATCTAGACAGGGGAAAGAGCTCAATCTAGACAGGGGAAAGAGCTCAATCTAGACAGGGGAAAGATCTCAATCTAGACAGGGGACAGATCTCAATCTAGACAGCAGTAAGAGCTCAATCTAGACAGGGGAAAGATCTCAATCTAGACAGCAGCAAGAGCTCAATCTAGACAGGGGAAAGAGCTCAATCTAGACAGCAGCAAGAGCTCAATCTAGACAGGGAAAAGAGCTCAATCTAGACATCAGGAAGAGCTCAATCTAGACAGGGGAAGGAGCTCAATCTAGACAGGGGAAAGATCTCAATCTAGACAGGGGAAAGATCTCAATCTAGACAGCAGCAAGAGCTCAATCTAGACAGGGGAAAGATCTCAATCTAGACAGGGGAAAGAGCTCAATCTAGACAGCGGAAAGAGCTCAATCTAGACAGGGGAAAGAGCTCAATCTAGACAGGGGAAAGATCTCAATCTATTCAGGGGAAAGATCTCAATCTAGACAACGGAAAGAGCTCAATCTAGACAGGGGAAAGAGCTCAATCTAGACAGCGGAAAGAGCTCAATCTAGACAGCGGAAAGAGCTCAATCTAGACAGGGGAAACAGCTCAATCTAGACAGGGGAAAGAGCTCAATCTAGACAGCAGCAAGAGCTCAATCTAGACAGCAGCAAGAGCTCAATCTAGACAGGGGAAAGAGCTCAATCTAGACAGCGGAAAGAGCTCAATCTAGACAGCGGAAAGAGCTCAATCTAGACAGGGGAAACAGCTCAATCTAGACAGGGGAAAGAGCTCAATCTAGACAGCAGCAAGAGCTCAATCTAGACAGGGGAAAGAGCTCAATCTAGACAGCAGCAAGAGCTCAATCTAGACAGCAGCAAGAGCTCAATCTAGACAGGGGAAAGAGCTCAATCTAGACAGGGGAAAGAGCTCAATCTAGACAGGGGACAGATCTCAATCTAGACAGCAGTAAGAGCTCAATCTAGACAGGGGAAAGATCTCAATCTAGACAGCAGCAAGAGCTCAATCTAGACAGGGGAAAGAGCTCAATCTAGACAGCAGCAAAAGCTCAGTCTAGACAGGGGAAAGAGCTCAATCTAGACAGCGGAACGAGCTCAATCTAGACAGCGGAAAGAGCTCAATCTAGACAGGGGAAAGAGCTCAATCTAGACAGGGGAAAGAGCTCAATCTAGACAGCAGCAAGAGCTCAATCTAGACAGGGAAAAGAGCTCAATCTAGACATCAGGAAGAGCTCAATCTAGACAGGGGAAGGAGCTCAATCTAGACAGGGGAAAGATCTCAATCTAGACAGGGGAAAGATCTCAATCTAGACAGCAGCAAGAGCTCAATCTAGACAGGGGAAAGATCTCAATCTAAACAGCAGCAAGAGCTCAATCTAGACAGGGGAAAGAGCTCAATCTAGACAGGGGAAAGATCTCAATCTATTCAGGGGAAAGATCTCAATCTAGACAACGGAAAGAGCTCAATCTAGACAGGGGAAAGAGCTCAATCTAGACAGCGGAAAGAGCTCAATCTAGACAGCGGAAAGAGCTCAATCTAGACAGCGGAAAGAGCTCAATCTAGACAGGGGAAAGAGCTCAATCTAGACAGCAGCAAGAGCTCAATCTAGACAGCGGAAAGAGCTCTATCTAGACAGGGGAAAGAGCTCAATCTAGACAGGGGAAAGATCTCAATCTAGACAGCAGCAAGAGCTCAATCTAGACAGCAGCAAGAGCTCAATCTAGACAGCGGAAAGAGCTCAATCTAGACAGGGGAAAGAGCTCAATCTAGACAGCAGCAAGAGCTCAATCTAGACAGGTGAAAGAGCTCAATCTGGACAGCGGAAAGAGCTCAATCTAGACATCGGAAAGAGCTCAATCTAGACAGCGGAAAGAGCTCAATCTAGACAGGGGAAAGAGCTCAATCTAGACAGCGGAAAGAGCTCAATCTAGACAGCGGAAAGAGCTCAATCTAGACAGGGGAAAGATCTCAGTCTAGACAGCAGAAAGAGCTCAATCTAGACAGGGGAAAGAGCTCAATCTAGACAGGGGAAAGAGCTCAATCTAGACAGCAGCAAGAGCTCAATCTAGACAGTGGAAAGAGCTCAATCTAGACAGGGGAAAGAGCTCAATCTAGACAGGGGAAAGATCTCAATCTAGACAGCAGCAAGAGCTCAATCTAGACAGCAGCAAGAGCTCAATCTAGACAGCAGCAAGAGCTCAATCTAGACAGCGGAAAAAGCTCAATCTAGACAGGGGCAAGAGCTCAATCTAGACAGCAGCAAGAGCTCAATCTAGACAGCGGAAAGAGCTCAATCTAGACAGGGGAAAGATCTCAGTCTAGACAGCAGAAAGAGCTCAATCTAGACAGGGGAAAGAGCTCAATCTAGACAGGGGAAAGAGCTCAATCTAGACAGGGGAAAGAGCTCAATCTAGACAGTGGAAAGAGCTCAATCTAGACAGTGGAAAGAGCTCAATCTAGACAGGGGAAAGAGCTCAATCTAGACAGGGGAAAGATCTCAATCTAGACAGCAGCAAGAGCTCAATCTAGACAGCAGCAAGAGCTCAATCTAGACAGCAGCAAGAGCTCAATCTAGACAGCGGAAAAAGCTCAATCTAGACAGGGGCAAGAGCTCAATCTAGACAGCAGCAAGAGCTCAATCTAGACAGGGGAAAGATCTCAATCTAGACAGCAGCAAGAGCTCAATCTAGACAGCAGCAAGAGCTCAATCTAGACAGCGGAAAAAGCTCAATCTAGACAGGGGAAAGAGCTCAATCTAGACCCCAGCAAGAGCTCAATCTAGACAGGGGAAAGAGCTCAATCTAGACAGTGGAAAGAGCTCAATCTAGACAGCAGCAAGAGCTCAATCTAGACAGCAGCAAGAGCTCAATCTAGACAGGGGAAAGAGCTCAGTCTAGACAGGGGAAAGAGCTCAATCTAGACAGAGGAACGAGCTCAATCTAGACAGCGGAACGAGCTCAATCTAGACAGGGGAAAGAGCTCAATCTAGACAGCGGAACGACCTCAATCTAGACAGCGGAAATAGCTCAATCTAGACAGGGGAAAGAGCTCAATCTAGACAGCGGAAAGAGCTCAATCTAGACAGCGGAAAGAGCTCAATCTAGACAGGGGAAAGAGCTCAATCTAGACAGGGGAAAGAGCTCAATCTAGACAGCGGAAAGAGCTCAATCTAGACAGCGGAAAGAGCTCAATCTAGACAGGGGAAAGAGCTCAATCTAGACAGCAGCAAGAGCTCAATCTAGACAGGGGAAAGAGCTCAATCTAGACAGGGGAAAGAGCTCAATCTAGACAGCAGCAAGAGCTCAATCTAGAGAGGGGAAAGAGCTCAATCTAGACAGGGGAAAGATCTCAATCTAGACAGGGGACAGATCTCAATCTAGACAGCAGTAAGAGCTCAATCTAGACAGGGGAAAGATCTCAATCTAGACAGCAGCAAGAGCTCAATCTAGACAGGGGAAAGAGCTCAATCTAGACAGCAGCAAAAGCTCAGTCTAGACAGGGGAAAGAGCTCAATCTAGACAGCGGAATGAGCTCAATCTAGACAGCGGAACGAGCTCAATCTAGACAGGGGAAAGAGCTCAATCTAGACAGGGGAAAGAGCTCAATCTAGACAGCGGAAAGAGCTCAATATAGACAGCGGAAAGAGCTCAATCTAGACAGGGGAAAGAGCTCAATCTAGACAGCAGCAAGAGCTCAATCTGGACAGGGGAAAGAGCTCAATCTAGACAGGGGAAAGAGCTCAATCTAGACAGGGGAAAGAGCTCAATCTAGACAGGGGAAAGAGCTCAATCTAGACATGGGAAAGAGCTCAATCTAGACAGGGGAAAGAGCTCAATCTAGACAGGGGAAAGAGCTCAATCTAGACAGGGGAAAGAGCTCAATCTAGACAGCAGCAAGAGCTCAATCTAGACAGGGGAAAGAGCTCAATCTAGACAGGGGAAAGAGCTCAATCTAGACAGGGGAAAGAGCTCAATCTAGACAGGGGAAAGAGCTCAATCTAGACAGCGGAACGAGCTCAATCTAGACAGCGGAACGAGCTCAATCTAGACAGGGGAAAGAGCTCAATCTAGACAGGGGAAAGATCTCAATCTAGACAGGGGAAAGATCTCAATCTAGACAGGGGAAAGATCTCAATCTAGACAGCAGCAAGAGCTCAATATAGACAGGGGAAGAGCTCAATCTAGACAGCAGCAAGAGCTCAGTCTAGACAGGGGAAAGAGCTCAATCTAGACAGCGGAACGAGCTCAATCTAGACAGCGGAACGAGCTCAATCTAGACAGGGGAAAGAGCTCAATCTAGACAGGGGAAAGAGCTCAATCTAGACAGGGGAAAGAGCTCAATCTAGACAGGGGAAAGAGCTCAATCTAGACGGCGGCAAGAGCTCAATCTAGACATGGGAAAGAGCTCAATCTAGACATGGGAAAGAGCTCAATCTAGACAGGAGAAAGAGCTCAATCTAGACAGGGGAAAGAGCTCAATCTAGACGGGGAAAGAGCTCAATCTAGACAGCAGCAAGAGCTCAATCTAGACAGCGGAAAGAGCTCAATCTAGACAGCGGAAAGAGCTCAATCTAGACAGGGGAAAGAGCTCAATCTAGACAGCAGCAAGAGCTCAATCTAGACAGGGGAAAGAGCTCAATCTAGACAGGGGAAAGAGCTCAATCTAGACATGGGAAAGAGCTCAATCTAGACAGGAGAAAGAGCTCAATCTAGACAGGGGAAAGAGCTCAATCTAGACGGGGAAAGAGCTCAATCTAGACAGCAGCAAGAGCTCAATCTAGACAGCGGAAAGAGCTCAATCTAGACAGGGGAAAGAGCTCAATCTAGACAGCAGCAAGAGCTCAATCTAGACAGGGGAAAGAGCTCAATCTAGACAGGGGAAAGATCTCAATCTAGACAGGGGAAAGATCTCAATCTAGACAGGGGAAAGATCTCAATCTAGACAGCAGCAAGAGCTCAATATAGACAGGGGAAGAGCTCAATCTAGACAGCAGCAAGAGCTCAGTCTAGACAGGGGAAAGAGCTCAATCTAGACAGCGGAACGAGCTCAATCTAGACAGCGGAACGAGCTCAATCTAGACAGGGGAAAGAGCTCAATCTAGACAGGGGAAAGAGCTCAATCTAGACAGGGGAAAGAGCTCAATCTAGACAGCGGCAAGAGCTCAATCTAGACATGGGAAAGAGCTCAATCTAGACATGGGAAAGAGCTCAATCTAGACAGGAGAAAGAGCTCAATCTAGACAGGAGAAAGAGCTCAATCTAGACAGGGGAAAGAGCTCAATCTAGACGGGGAAAGAGCTCAATCTAGACAGCAGCAAGAGCTCAATCTAGACAGCGGAAAGAGCTCAATCTAGACAGCGGAAAGAGCTCAATCTAGACAGGGGAAAGAGCTCAATCTAGACAGCAGCAAGAGCTCAATCTAGACAGGGGAAAGAGCTCAATCTAGACAGGGGAAAGAGCTCAATCTAGACATGGGAAAGAGCTCAATCTAGACAGGAGAAAGAGCTCAATCTAGACAGGGGAAAGAGCTCAATCTAGACGGGGAAAGAGCTCAATCTAGACAGCAGCAAGAGCTCAATCTAGACAGCGGAAAGAGCTCAATCTAGACAGGGGAAAGAGCTCAATCTAGACAGCAGCAAGAGCTCAATCTAGACAGGGGAAAGAGCTCAATCTAGACAGGGGAAAGATCTCAATCTAGACAGGGGAAAGATCTCAATCTAGACAGGGGAAAGATCTCAATCTAGACAGCAGCAAGAGCTCAATATAGACAGGGGAAGAGCTCAATCTAGACAGCAGCAAGAGCTCAGTCTAGACAGGGGAAAGAGCTCAATCTAGACAGCGGAACGAGCTCAATCTAGACAGCGGAACGAGCTCAATCTAGACAGGGGAAAGAGCTCAATCTAGACAGGGGAAAGAGCTCAATCTAGACAGGGGAAAGAGCTCAATCTAGACAGGGGAAAGAGCTCAATCTAGACAGGGGAAAGAGCTCAATCTAGACAGCGGCAAGAGCTCAATCTAGACATGGGAAAGAGCTCAATCTAGACATGGGAAAGAGCTCAATCTAGACAGGAGAAAGAGCTCAATCTAGACAGGGGAAAGAGCTCAATCTAGACGGGGAAAGAGCTCAATCTAGACAGCAGCAAGAGCTCAATCTAGACAGCGGAAAGAGCTCAATCTAGACAGCGGAAAGAGCTCAATCTAGACAGGGGAAAGAGCTCAATCTAGACAGCAGCAAGAGCTCAATCTAGACAGCAGCAAGAGCTCAATCTAGACAGGGGAAAGAGCTCAATCTAGACAGGGGAAAGAGCTCAATCTAGACATGGGAAAGAGCTCAATCAAGACAGGAGAAAGAGCTCAATCTAGACAGGGGAAAGAGCTCAATCTAGACGGGGAAAGAGCTCAATCTAGACAGCAGCAAGAGCTCAATCTAGACAGGGGAAAGAGCTCAATCTAGACAGGGGAAAGAGCTCAATCTAGACAGCAGCAAGAGCTCAATCTAGACAGGGGAAAGAGCTCAATCTAGACAGGGGAAAGATCTCAATCTAGACAGGGGAAAGATCTCAATCTAGACAGCAGCAAGAGCTCAATATAGACAGGGGAAAGAGCTCAATCTAGACAGCAGCAAGAGCTCAGTCTAGACAGGGGAAAGAGCTCAATCTAGACAGCGGAACGAGCTCAATCTAGACAGCGGAAAGAGCTCAATCTAGACAGGGGAAAGAGCTCAATCTAGACAGCAGCAAGAGCTCAATCTAGACAGGGGAAAGAGCTCAATCTAGACAGCAGCAAGAGCTCAATCTAGACAGGGGAAAGAGCTCAATCTAGACAGGGGAAAGAGCTCAATCTAGACAGGGGAAAGATCTCAATCTAGACAGCAGCAAGAGCTCAATCTAGACAGGGGAAAAATCTCAATCTAGACAGCAGCAAGAGCTCAATCTAGACAGGGGAAAGAGCTCAATCTAGACAGGGGAAAGAGCTCAGTCTAGACAGGGGAAAGAGCTCAATCTAGACAGCGGAACGAGCTCAATCTAGACAGCGGAACGAGCTCAATCTAGACAGGGGAAAGCTCAATCTAGACAGCGGAAAGAGCTCAATCTAGACAGGGGAAAGAGCTCAATCTAGACAGGGGAAAGATCTCAATCTAGACAGGGGAAAGAGCTCAATCTAGACAGCGGAAAGAGCTCAATCTAGACAGGGGAAAGAGCTCAATCTAGACAGCGGAAAGAGCTCAATCTAGACAGCGGAAAGAGCTCAATCTAGACAGGGGAAAGAGCTCAATCTAGACAGCGGAAAGAGCTCAATATAGACAGCGGAAAGAGCTCAATCTAGACAGGGGAAAGAGCTCAATCTAGACAGGGGAAAGAGCTCAATCTAGACAGGGGAAAGAGCTCTATCTAGACAGGGGAAAGAGCTCAATCTAGACAGGGGAAAGAGCTCAATCTAGACAGGGGAAAGAGCTCAATCTAGACAGCAGCAAGAGCTCAATCTAGACAGGGGAAAGAGCTCAATCTAGACAGCAGCAAGAGCTCAATCTAGACAGGGGAAAAATCTCAATCTAGACAGGGGAAAGATCTCAATCTAGACAGCAGCAAGAGCTCAATCTAGACAGGGGAAAGATCTCAATCTAGACAGCAGCAAGAGCTCAATCTAGACAGGGGAAAGAGCTCAATCTAGACAGCAGCAAGAGCTCAGTCTAGACAGGGGAACGAGCTCAATCTAGACAGCGGAACGAGCTCAATCTAGACAGCGGAACGAGCTCAATCTAGACAGGGGAAAGAGCTCAATTTAGACAGGGGAAAGAGCTCAATCTAGACAGCAGCAAGAGCTCAATCTAGACAGGGGAAAGAGCTCAATCTAGACAGGGGAAAGATCTCAATCTAGACAGGGGAAAGATCTCAATCTAGACAGCAGCAAGAGCTCAATCTAGACAGGGGAAAGATCTCAATCTAGACAGCAGCAAGAGCTCAATCTAGACAGGGGAAAGAGCTCAATCTAGACAGGGGAAAGAGCTCAATCTAGACAGCGGAAAGAGCTCAATCTAGACAGCGGAAAGAGCTCAATCTAGACAGGGGAAAGAGCTCAATCTAGACAGCGGAAAGAGCTCAATCTAGACAGGGGAAAGAGCTCAATCTAGACAGGGGAAAGAGCTGAATCTAGACAGCGGAAAGAGCTCAATCTAGACAGGGGAAAGAGCTCAATCTAGACAGGGGAAAGATCTCAATCTAGACAGCAGCAAGAGCTCAATCTAGACAGCGGAACGAGCTCAATCTAGACAGGGGAAAAATCTCAATCTAGACAGGGGAAAGATCTCAATCTAGACAGCAGCAAGAGCACAATCTAGACAGGGGAAAGATCTCAATCTAGACAGCAGCAAGAGCTCAATCTAGACAGGGGAAAGAGCTCAATCTAGACAGCAGCAAGAGCTCAGTCTAGACAGGGGAACGAGCTCAATCTAGACAGCGGAACGAGCTCAATCTGGACATGGGAACGAGCTCAATCTAGACAGGGGAAAGAGCTCAATTTAGACAGGGGAAAGAGCTCAATCTAGACAGCAGCAAGAGCTCAATCTAGACAGGGGAAAGAGCTCAATCTAGACAGGGGAAAGATCTCAATCTAGACAGGGGAAAGATCTCAATCTAGACAGCAGCAAGAGCTCAATCTAGACAGGGGAAAGATCTCAATCTAGACAGCAGCAAGAGCTCAATCTAGACAGGGGAAAGAGCTCAATCTAGACAGGGGAAAGATCTCAATCTAGACAGCGGAAAGAGCTCAATCTAGACAGCGGAAAGAGCTCAATCTAGACAGGGGAAAGAGCTCAATCTAGACAGGGGAAAGAGCTCAATCTAGACAGCGGAAAGAGCTCAATCTAGACAGCGGAAAGAGCTCAATCTAGACAGGGGAAAGAGCTGAATCTAGACAGCGGAAAGAGCTCAATCTAGACAGGGGAAAGAGCTCAATCTAGACAGGGGAAAGAGCTCAATCTAGACAGCAGAAAGAGCTCAATCTAGACAGCAGCAAGAGCTCAATCTAGACAGGGGAAAGAGCTCAATCTAGACAGCGGAAAGAGCTCAATCTAGACATCGGAAAGAGCTCAATCTAGACAGCGGAAAGAGCTCAATCTAGACAGGGGAAAGAGCTCAATCTAGACAGCGGAAAGAGCTCAATCTAGACAGCGGAAAGAGCTCAATCTAGACAGGGGAAAGAGCTCAATCTAGACAGGGGAAAGAGCTGAATCTAGACAGCGGAAAGAGCTCAATCTAGACAGGGGAAAGAGCTCAATCTAGACAGGGGAAAGATCTCAATCTAGACAGCAGCAAGAGCTCAATCTAGACAGCAGCAAGAGCTCAATCTAGACAGGGGAAAGAGCTCAATCTAGACAGGGGAAAGAGCTCAATCTAGACAGCAGAAAGAGCTCAATCTAGACAGCAGCAAGAGCTCAATCTAGACAGGGGAAAGAGCTCAATCTAGACAGCGGAAAGAGCTCAATCTAGACATCGGAAAGAGCTCAATCTAGACAGCGGAAAGAGCTCAATCTAGACAGCGGAAAGAGCTCAATCTAGACAGCAGCAAGAGCTCAATCTAGACAGCGGAAAGAGCTCAATCTAGACAGGGGAAAGAGCTCAATCTAGACAGCGGAAGGAGCTCAATCTAGACAGTGGAAAGAGCTCAATCTAGACAGGGGAAAGATCTCAATCTAGACAGCAGCAAGAGCTCAATCTAGACAGGGGAAAGAGCTCAATCTAGACAGCAGCATGAGCTCAATCTAGACAGGGGAAAGAGCTCAATCTAGACAGGGGAAAGATCTCAATCTAGACAGGGGAAAGATCTCAATCTAGACAGCAGCAAGAGCTCAATCTAGACAGGGGAAAGATCTCAATCTAGACAGCAGCAAGAGCTCAATCTAGACAGGGGAAAGAGCTCAATCTAGACAGGGGAAAGAGCTCAGTCTAGACAGGGGAAAGAGCTCAATCTAGACAGCAGAACGAGCTCAATCTAGACAGCGGAACGAGCTCAATCTAGACAGGGGAAAGAGCTCAATCTAGACAGGGGAAAGAGCTCAGTCTAGACAGCGGAAAGAGCTCAATCTAGACAGGGGAAAGAGCTCAATCTAGACAGCAGGAAAGAGCTCAATCTAGACAGGGGAAAGAGCTCAATCTAGACAGGCAGCAAGAGCTCAATCTAGACAGGGGAAAGAGCTCAATCTAGACAGCGGAAAGAGCTCAATCTAGACAGGGGAAAGAGCTCAATCTAGACAGGGGAAAGAGCTCAATCTAGACATCGGAAAGAGCTCAATCTAGACAGGGGAAAGAGCTCAATCTAGACAGGGGAAAGAGCTCAATCTAGACAGCAGCAAGAGCTCAATCTAGACAGCAGAAAGAGCTCAATCTAGACAGGGGAAAGAGCTCAATCTAGACAGGGGAAAGATCTCAATCTAGACAGCAGCAAGAGCTCAATCTAGACAGGGGAAAGAGCTCAATCTAGACAGGGGAAAGAGCTCAATCTAGACAGGGGAAAGATCTCAATCTAGACAGCAGCAAGAGCTCAATCTAGACAGCAGAAAGAGCTCAATCTAGACAGGGGAAAGAGCTCAATCTAGACAGCAGCAAGAGCTCAATCTAGACAGGGGAAAGAGCTCAATCTAGACAGCGGAAAGAGCTCAATCTAGACAGCGGAAAGAGCTCAATCTAGACAGGGGAAAGAGCTCAATCTAGACAGGGGAAAGAGCTCAATCTAGACAGCGGAACGAGCTCAATCTAGACAGCGGAAAGATCTCAATCTAGACAGGGGACAGAGCTCAATCTAGACAGGGGAAAGATCTCAATCTAGACAGCGGAAAGAGCTCAATCTAGACAGGAGAAAGAGTTTAATCTAGACAGCAGCAAGAGCTCAATCTAGACAGGGGAAAGAGCTCAATCTAGACAGCAGCAAGAGCTCAATCTAGACAGGGGAAAGAGCTCAATCTAGACAGGGGAAAGATCTCAATCTAGACAGGGGAAAGATCTCATTCTAGACCGCAGCAAGAGCTCAATCTAGACAGGGGAAAGATCTCAATCTAGACAGCAGCAAGAGCTCAATCTAGACAGGGGAAAGAGCTCAATCTAGACAGCAGCAAGAGTTCAGTCTAGACAGGGGAAAGAGCTCAATCTAGACAGCAGCAAGAGTTCAGTCTAGACAGGGGAAAGAGCTCAATCTAGACAGCGGAACGAGCTCAATCTAGACAGCGGAACGAGCTCAATCTAGACAGGGGAAAGAGCTCAATCTAGACAGCAGCAAGAGCTCAATCTAGACAGGGGAAAGTGCTCAATCTAGACAGCAGCAAGAGCTCAATCTAGACAGGGGAAAGAGCTCAATCTAGACAGGGGAAAGATCTCAATCTAGACAGGGGAAAGATCTCAATCTAGACAGCAGCAAGAGCTCAATCTAGACAGCAGCAAGAGCTCAATCTAGACAGGGGAAAGAGCTCAATCTAGACAGGGGAAAGAGCTCAATCTAGACAGGGGAAAGAGCTCAGTCTAGACAGGGGAAAGAGCTCAATCTAGACAGCGGAACGAGCTCAATCTAGACAGGGGAAAGAGCTCAATCTAGACAGCAGAAAGAGCTCAATCTAGACAGGGGAAACAGCTCAATCTAGACAGGGGAAAGAGCTCAATCTAGACAGGGGAAAGAGCTCAATCTAGACAGCGGAAAGAGCTCAATCTATTGATTGAACAAGGAAATGTTAAAATATGTTTTGCAGATGAAAAGGCTAAAAATAAAGTTATAGTCCAAACTGTGTGTGTATGTGTATGTATGTGTTTGTGTGTGTGTGTGTGTGTGTGTGTGTGTGTGTGTGTGTGTGTGTGTGTGTGTGTGTGTGTGTGTGCAGGCCAATGCTCCTCAACATTGGTCTCTCTGAGTCTCTTTACACATGTGTTTCTCCTTTCAAAGACATTCTTAACACTATATAGTACAAACGATATCTCCGTGTGTTTGTGCTTCTCCAGCCTTTCACACAATCAGGCCTGCTTGGCACACACCACATAGTCAGGGTCACACACTCACACACACACACAGGGAGAGCTGCCCAGAGTGAGCCACACAGCATAATATGCTTAGTTAAGATTAAAATTATAAAAAATATTTTAAAATCTTTTTTTAAAAAATCTTTCACATTATCAAAAAATCTCCCTCATTCACCTGTACGGTAAGTAAGAAGTAGGAGGTGGGTTTAATGCCGTGGCTGATCGGTGTACATGCTTGTGATGGTATCTGGGCGTGACTCTTAAATTGTTTCTATAATTGTAAACTATGTAGATCAGAGGTTCTCAGACTCCTCAGGGCCCACTCGATTCTCCACATTCTTTCTCCAGCAATGTTCTTAGAACACAGAGATATTTATGAGGAAATTAGATACATTTTCTACTTACATAATGAAGGAGAAGTTCAAGTGAAACAAAACGGGAGTTTCCAAAACTGGAGTTCAAAAAACAATTGAAAGATACAGAAAAAAATTGACTCTTGACAACCACCTGGAAGACCTAGTAGACCACCAAAACTGCCCCCATCCAATAAACAGCACTTAAAATTTTCATCTTCGAGAGAGAGGACAAAAAAATCAAGGTCCACTCTTGCTTCAGATCTGACCGTCCTTCCACTGTGAGAAGACAACGCTATCGGTCTGAAAAGACAGACATCAAGAAGCCTCTACTGAGACAAGGAAATTTGAACTTCATGAACATGAACTGGCGCTTTGTTGATTTCCTGCCTTAGAGTAAGTTTGGTCCATTCATGGCAAACTGTCCTTAATTCCTCGAGGATATGAGGGTCCCTGTGATGTAATTTTAAAACCTTCCATGAATTTTCAATGGGATTCGAGTCAGGAGTTAAGGGCCATGCAGGCACCTTCACCTCTTCCAGAAAACGGTCTTTGGTTGTATGTTTTGGATAGTGGATTTGTTGAAACGTCCATCTTCTCCCCTGTTCTTGGCTGAAGAGATTAAATTCTCCTCTAATATGTTGTAGTACATTGCTCCATTCATGTTTCCATGGATGACTTGTAAAACCCCTGTGAAATTTACAGAAAAGCAGCCCCATATCACGATGCTCCCACCTTCATACTTCACTGTGGGAATGCCATTCTCGGGATTATATACACAGCCCTTTTTTCTCCAAACATGATGAGCTGAAATATAAAGATTTCTGATTTTTCTAAGTGCCTGAGTATTTTTGATATAGCATTCATATATAGAACCATTTTCTTTACTAAAGAACTCTGGGAGAACCATACTTTTTAGAACTGTAGGGTATGTTTAGTACAGTTTAGTACAGCTATCAAAGTGCTTATTGGTCCTTGTGAGCAACATAATGGTGAAAAATGATTCCATGAGCAGCTCAGAAGTTTCTAATAATACAGAACACTATGAGATCATAATTGTGCTCATTTTACAACAGACATGAATGCAGTTCTGCTAATCAGACCAGAAGAGTATTTATATTTGTCACCGTTCCTTAAAGCTGGTCCAACTTCACCACAGCATCTGTGAATGAACACAGTTATGGGCGGAGAATGGATAGAACAACTTATTGCCGAAAAAGGAATTCACCCTCTCTCTCTCATTCATCCCCATTTAAGGATATTTTCATTTTCTTGAGCTGGAGAAAATCTAGATTCGCAGCCACTAAGGGGGGCAGTCATGGGCTGGAGGTTAGGGAACTGGCCCTGTGACCAGAAGGTCGCCGGTTCGATCTCCAGTGCTGAGAGTCCATGACTGAGGTGTCCTTGAGCAAGACACCTAACCCCCAATTGCTCCCCGGGTGCTGTGGATAGGGCTGCCCACCACTCCGGGCAAGTGTGCTCACTGCCCCTAGTGTGTGTGTGTATTCACTAGTGTGTATGTGGTGTTTCACTTCATGGATGGGTTAAATGCGGAGGTGGAATTTCCCCGTTTGTAGGATTAAAAAAGTATCACTTAACTGATAAGTTTACAAAATGAGTCCTAAATGTATCATTCAAATACACAGATTATATACTGTCTCAGCTGGTGGAGAAAAAGTTTGATTTTGCTCTTTAGGCATGTTCAGGTAACAGAATTTCATGGTCATGGTGATTAATAATATATTTACTCAATTAAGTTCAATTAAATTCATTAATTTGAACCGAAAGCTTAAACACCTCTCATTAACCTCCATCAGATCTGCTCCTTCAGTCCAGTCTGTCTCCTTCAGCTTTTCTCTCTCCCTCACTCTCTGATTAGTAATACATGAATTTTATTAAACTCAGATTTATAATATATATATTTTATTATTTTAGCATTTAACTGGGAAGAATCTCCTGTGAGTGGGCTTTCCTCAGAGGTTATCACCTTGACTGAATCGGAAGAATCAAGTACAACCCCAGTTCCAATGAAGTTGGGATGTTGTGTAAAACATAAATAAGAACAGAATACGATGTTTTGCAAATCCCTTTCAACCTAAATTCAATTGAATACACTACAAAGGTAAGATATTTAATGTTCAAATTGATAAACTTTATTGTTTTTTGCAAATATTCACTCATTTTGAATTTGATGCCTGCAACACGTTCCAAAGAAGTTGGGACAGGGGCAACAAAAGACTGGGAAAGTTGAGGAATGCTCAAAAAACACCTGTTTGGAACATTCCACAGGTGAACAGGTTAATTGGAAAGGTGAGTGTCATGATTGAGTATAAAGGGAGCGTCCCTGAAAGGCTAAGTTGTTCACAAGCAAGGATGGGGCGAGGTTCACTACTTTGTGAACAACTGCATGAGCAAATAGTCCAACAGTTTAAGAACAACGTTTCTCAACGTGCAACTGCAAAGAATTTAGGGATTTCATCATCTACAGTCCATAATGTCATCAAAAGATTCAGAGAATCTGGAGAAATCTCTGCAAGTAAGCAGCAAGGCAGAAAACCAACATTGAATGCCCGTGACCTTCGACCTCTCAGGCGGCACTGCATTAAAAACACACATCATTCTGTAACGGATATTCCCACATGGGCTCAGGAACACTTCAGAAAACCACTGTCAGTGAACACAGTTCGTCGCTCCATCTACAAGTGCAAAGTCAAAGTTTAAAAGCCAGCATCTCTGATGGTGTGGGGGGTGTTAGTGCCCATGGCATTGGTAACTTGCACATCTGTGAAGGCACCATTAATGCTGAAAGGTACATTCAGGTTTTGGAGCAACATCTGCTGCCATCCAAACAACGTCTTTTTCAGGGACGTCCTGCTTATTTCAGCAAGACAATGCCAAGCCACATTCTGCACGTGTTACAACAGCGTGGCTTCGTAGTAAAAGAGTGCGGGTACTAGACTGGCCTGCCTGCAGTCCAGACCTGTCTCCCATTGAAAATGTGTGGCGCATTATGAAGTGCAAAATACGACAACGGAGACCCCGGACTGTTGAGCAAATGAAGTTGTACATCAAGCAAGAATGGGAAAGAATTCCACCTTCAAAGCTTCAACAATTAGTGTCCTCAGTTCCCAAACGCTTATTGAGTGTTGTTAAAGGAAAGGTAATGTAACACAGTGGTAAACACGCCCCTGTCCCAACTTCTTTGGAATGTGTTGCAGGCATCAAATTCAAATTGAGCGAATATTTGCAAAAAACAATAAAGTTTATCCGTTTGAACATTAAATATCTTGTCTTTGTAGTGTATTCAGTTGAATATAGGTTGAAGAGGATTTGCAATTCATTGTATTTTGTTTTTATTTATGTTTTAGACAACGTCCCAACTTCATTGGAATTGGGGTTGTAAATCTTTTTACCTTACTTTAAAATAAATCAAAAGATCTTTAAGAATAATATTGAAAAGAATGCAAACTAAGTATTATTTTCACAGGTGTAAATTTAGGGGTTTGGGTTTGGGACAAACATCTCCCAATACACAGATGATGATGATTTTGTGTATATTACTATCTCTATTAATGTCTTGGCTTTAAAAAGATCATAACATAATCATTGTAAATATCTAAGGTCTGAGTACATAATAGTTTTTTTTTATTAGCAGTTTGGACTCAATTCAATAGAATGGTCCATTCAGTAGGAGGATACGCTATGCTAATAGGGCCCCTTAGGGCCTGGGTTTGCCTGGTGTAAAGACCACCCCTGTTGGTACTCAGTAGCATCTTTCAATTAAAAATTTTTTTTTGGTTTGTAAACCGAGTAAACAACCTTTTAGAGGAAAAGACTCTGGATATTACTCTTGACCAGAACTGGAGAGTCAACACTGTTGAATGACTATTAGGATGCCAGGCTACAGGATGCACTCTGGATGTAGTGCTGCTGCCCCCTTCTGGATAAACAGCTTACATTCCCAACTTTTCCTTTAGACATATGTGAAAGTTTGGGCCCACCTGGTCAATTAATGTTTTGCTGTTGTGTGAAAAGAAGTAAACACACCCCCTACAGAGAACACACTTCATTTCAGTGCACACTTTCTATGTATGCTGGTGAGTTTAATAGATTGTGGGGGGTGCTTTCGCAAAACACCAGAACAATGGGGTGCCTAAACATTTGCACAATTTTTCGTATATTATTCCCACCTGAAACACCTCAGAAGACTCTACTGAAAAACCAGTAGCTGGAAACTAAACAAGTGTAAATCACTCTCTGATTTCTGCACAGTGCTGTTTTTATATGTCTGCTTCTTTACGTTTATCTGCCTCGACTCCACCAGCATGAGGGAGATTCTCTCAGCTCACGCTTATATTTTTATTGTGTTGCCTTGATTTTATTAAGGAAACAGACACAGATATTTAAATGAACAAAAACTGTTTATTTACAATATATACAATATACACAGTACATTAAAATCTATAATGCACTGCTGTATGTTCAATTCAGTTCAACATTTCGTTATAAAGTCCTTTTTACAAAAGGCTGCTTTACAGAAATCCGGGTCTGAGCCCTGAGTGAGCAAGCCAAGGGCAACAGTGGCAAGGAAAAACTCCCTCAGAGCAAGAGGAAGAAACCTTAAGAGGAACCAAGACTCAAACGGGGAACCCATCCTCCTGTGGTCGACACCGGATAGCAAAGCAACAATACAACAAGAGCAACATAAATGAAGAATGAAGGACTGACAGTGAATATATAACCAGTGAAGACTGAGCAGAAGATTTAAATGAAGCAATGAGAACCAATGACTACTGTTAGAACCCTATGAGAGGAACAAATGAGTAGATCTATGAAAATCAGTAATGACTCTTAAAGCGAATCACAATGAAAATAAGAATTAAAACCATTAAATTCATAAACAGGAACATATTCATGTTGTTTTATAAACCTAATTATCATAAATGGAAGTGTTTCTGCTGAAAGGAGGCTCATTTTGGCCGTGGGGAAACAGACAATACAGCTAAAACTAACTCAATAAGATATTATCTTTATATCACACAATATAGGGGGAAAAAAGAAACTTCAATCCACTCCGTCCACTGCATGTGGAGCTCTGGATAGACAGGATCTGGTTAAACAGATTAGAGAAATAAAGTTATTATTAAAGGCAAATGGCAAAATAAAAAGGAAAGGTTTGGGTTATTTAGTGAGTTTTAGGTAAAACCAGCCATTAGGGGTGTATTTTGTTTTGTGTACTTCTGGGGCCAGTCCCAAGCCCGGATAAATGGTGAGGGTTGCGTCAGGAAGGTCATCCGGCGTAAAACTATCATGTGGATCACAAATATTATTGCCATACTGGATCGGTCGAGGCCCGGGTTAACAACGACCGCCTCCGGTGCTGTTGACCGGCAGGGTGCCGGTGGAAATTGTACTACTGTAGGTCGAAGACCATCAAAGAGGAGAGGAGGAAGGCGGGTTAGAAGGCAGCGAGAGAGAAGGAAAGGCAGGAGTTTGGAGGTTAGAGTAGGGACTCTGATCATAGGTACAATGACTGGTAAAGGCAGAGAGCTTGCAGACATGATGGAGAGAAGGAAGGTATATATTCTGTTTGTTCAGGAGACCAGATGGAAAGGAAGCAAGGCCAGGAACATTGGAGGTGGATTCAAACTTTTCTATCATGGTGTAGAGAGGAAGAGAAATGGAGTAGGTATAATCCTAAAGGAACAGCTTGTGAAAAGTGTTCTGGATGTAAAGAGAGTGTCAGACAGGATCATGAGCCTGAAGTTGGAGGTTGATGGTGTAATTTTGAATGTTGTCAGTTCATATGCACCACAGGTTGGTTGTCAGTTAGAGGAGAAAGAGGAATTTTGGAGTAAGATGGATGAAGTGGTAGATGGTGGCCCTAGAGAGGAGTGATTGGTGCAGACTTCAATGGACATGTTGGTGAAGGTAACAGAGGGGATGAAGAGGTGCTGGGTATGTATGGTGTGAAAGACAGAAATGCGGAAAGTCAGATGGTTGTAGATTTTGCAAAGAGAATGGAAATGGCTGTGGTGAACACGTATTTTCAGAAGAGGGAAGAACACAGGGTGACATACAAGAGTGGAGGGAGGTGCACACAGGTGGACTATATCCTTACCAGGAGATGCCACCTAAAGGAGATTGGAGATTGTAAAGTGGTACCAGGGGAAAGTGTAGCAAGGCAGCATAGGGTGGTTGTCTGTAGAATGAGGTTAGAAACAAAGAAGAGGAAGAGAGTGAAGACAGAGCCAAAGATTAGATGGTGGAAGCTGAAGGAAGAGGATGGTTGCAGGCAGTTCAGGGAAAATTGCAAAAGGCCCTTGGGGACAGTGAGGAGCTACCTGAGGACTGGGAAACTACAGCTAAGGTGGTGAGAGAAACTGGCAAAAATGTGTCGCGTGGTCAGAGGAAAGAAGACAAGGAAAGTTGGTGGTGGAATGAGGAAGTCCAGGAGAGTATTCAGAAGAAGAAGGCAGCTAAGAAAAAGTGGGATAACCAGAGAAATGAAGGAAGTAGGGAGGAGTTCTGTGAGGCTTGTCGCATAGCGAAAAGAATGGTGGCAAAGGCAAAGGCTCAGGCCTATGATGAGCTGTACAGTAGCCTGGACAGTAAAGAAGGAGTAAAGGACTTGTATCGTTTGGCTAAACAGAGAGATAGAGCTGGAAAGATGTACAGCAGGTTAGGCTGATAAAGGATAGAGAGGGAAATGTACTAGTGAGTGAACAGAGAGTGTTGAGTAGATGGAAGGAGTACTTTGAAGAACTAATGAATGAGGAAAACGAGAGAGAGAGGAGGACAACAGGGGGGGGGAGATAGTGGACCAGGAAGTGCAGAGAATTAGTAAGGTGGAAGTGAGGGCAGCTTTAAAAAGGATGAAGAATGGAAAGGCAGTTGGTCCAGATGACATACCTGTGGAGGTATGGAGTTGTTTAGGAGAGAAGGCAGTGAAGTTTTTAACCAGGTTGTTTAACAAAATCCTGGAGAGTGAGAGGATGCCTGATGAGTGGAGAAGAAGTGTACTGGTCCCCATTTTTAAGAACAAGGGTGATGTGCAGAGCTGCAGGAACTACAGAGGTATAAAGTTGATGAGCCACACCATGAAGGTATAGGAAAGAGTTGTTGAAGCAAGGCTAAGGCGAGAGGTTCAGATCAGTGAGCAGCAGTTTGGTTTCATGCCCAGAAAGAGCACCACAGATGCAATTTTTGCGTTGAGAGTGTTGGTAGAGAAGTACAGAGAAGGTCAGAAGGAGCTGCATTATGTCTTTGTGGATCTAGAGAAGGCATATGACAGGGTGCCAAGAGAGGAACTGTGGTACTGTATGAGTTATGTTAGGGTGGTGCAGGACATGTATGAGGATAGTGAGACAGTGGTGAGGTGTGCAGTTGGAGTGACAAATGGTTTCAAGGTGAAGGTAGGGTTACATCAGGGATCAGCTTTGAGCCCCTTCTTGTTTGCAATGGTGATGGATAGGTTGACAGATGAGGTCAGGCAGGAGGCTCCATTGACCATGATGTTTGCAGATGACATTGTAATCTGTGGTGAGAGTAGAGAGCAGGTGGAAGAGAATCTGGAGAGGTGGAGGTTTGCACTGGAGAGGAGAGGAATGAAGGTCAGTAGAGACAAGACGGAATACATGTGTGTGAATGAGAGGGAGGCAGGTGGAAAGGTGAAGATGCAAGGAGTAGAGGTCATAAAGGTGGATGACTTCAAATATCTTGGGTCAACCATCCAGAGCAATGGACAGTGTAGAAAAGAGGTGAAGAAGAGGGTGCAGGCAGGATGGAGTGGGTGGAGATGGGTGTCAGGAACTGATGTGTTACAGAAGGATAGCAGCAAGAGTGAAAGGGAAGGTTTACAAGACAGTAGTGCGTCCTGCTATGATGTATGGTTTGGAGACTGTGGTTCTGTCTAAAAGACAGGAGGCTGAGCTGGAGGTGGCGGAGATGAAGATGCTGAGATTTTCGTTGGGAGTGACGAGGCTGGACAAGATTAGAAATGAGCAGATCAGAGGGACAAGGTCAGAGAAGGCCAGAGAAGCCAGGTTGAGATGGTTTGGACATGTGTTGAGGAGGAATAGTGGATATATTGGTCAAAGAATGTTGGAGATTGAGCTGCCGGGTAGAAGAAGAAGAGGTAGACCTCAGAGAAGGTTTATGGAAGTGAAGGTGGACATGGAGATGGTTGGTGTAAAAGTAGAGGAGGCAATGGATAGGGCAAGATGGAGGCAGATGATCCGCTGTGGCGACCCCTAAAGGGAGCAGCCAAAAGAAGAAGAAGATTACTTCATATAAAAAATCATTAAAGTTCTGTCTCAAATTTCACTAAACCAACTTCAGTCCTTTGCCCAGGTGTAGATTTGTCTCCACATTAATGCTGCACATATCAGTTTAATATAAGACATGAATTTTAAGAAATATACACTGCTCAAAAAAATAAAAGGAACACTTAAACAACACAATATAACTCCAAGTAAACATGTGGCCATGTTGGCCCTGGGTTCCTCCCAAAGCAGGACAATGCTACACCTCATGTGGCTGTAGTGTGTCAGCAGTTCCTGCAAGATGAAGGCATTGAAGCTATGGACTGGCCCGCCCGTTCCCCAGACCTGAATCCGGTCTGAATTCTTGTCCCCATCTGGGACATCATGTCTTGCTCCATCCACCAACACCACGTTGCACCACAGACTGTCCAGGAGTTGGCGGATGCTTTAGTCCAAGTCTGGGAGGAGATCCCTCAGGAGACCATCTGCCACCTCATCAGGAGCATGCCCAGGCGTTGTAGGGAGGTCATACAGGCACATGGAGGCCACACACAATACTGAGCCTCATTTTGACTTGTTTTAAGGACATCACATCGAAGTTGGATCAGCCTGTCGTGTGTTTTTCCACTTTAATTTTGTGTGTGACTCCAAATCCAGGCCTCCATTGGTTAATAAATTTGATTTCCATTGATGAATTTTGTGTGATTTTGTTGTCAGCACATTCAACTTGGTACAGAACAAAGTATTCAATGAGAATATTTCATTCATTCAGATCTAGGATGTGTTATTTGAGTGTTCCCTTTATTTTTTTGAGCAGTGTATAAAAATATAAGGTTTTCCTTTTAACTAATAATAGTTTAAAGATGAACAGTCCGGCGCCCATTCAATACACACCCGTTTAGGTTGTGACATAATAAAAGTCCCTGACTAGTTTTATAGCATAACCTGCGAGAAGAGGGGGGTGTGTGTGTGTGTGTGTGTGTGTGTGTGTGTGTTGTTCCTCTAATGAAGATCTGAGAAGTTTTTTTTTCTTCCACTTACGTTGCTGGAAGTGTGTCAAAGCAGAATATTGCTAACTTAACAATCAAAATAAATTCGAAATAATCGCTTATTTTTCTCAAAATTGCCTTAATTTCTTAAAATATTGGCTTTTTATCTTATCTCCAAATAATAATTGATTGTCTTGGGATTCATTTAGACAAAATTACATCAAAATACGCTTTAGCATCACATCTTTCAAAAATAATTAGCTAATATTTTAAGAAAATAATTCCACACAATATGTTAAAATATTGAGAAAATGTTTATTTTGACAAAATAAGTCATTGTAATAAAATAAGTCATTATTTCCAGGTAATGTTTTCAATAATTGAGAAAATGCGTCAAAATTCAATTTTGACGGAAATAAAAAAATGAGAAAATGATTTTTAGTCAGTATTATGAAGCATTTCCATTATTTCCACAAAAGACGTTAATGACAAAAAAAAGTCTTTTTTTTCAGGACACTGAATCAAAATGTTGACTGCTGCTCCAGTCAGAGAAGGAGAGAAATAGATAGTTAATTTTCCCTCCTCTGCCTGACCGGCGCTGGGAATGGACTTCCATACACAGAATTCCTCCACAGCTGTGAAACAGTGTTACTGAGTCACCCGTACGAGTTGACGCCTCATCAGAAATGTGCATCAGACCTGCAGCAGCCTGTACAGCCTGTAGAGCCGGAGTCCGCGCTGCCTGCCTGCCTGGATCCACACTGTTTTCTCTCCTGGGTGGCCGGACTGTGTCTAATGAACTCCGGCTCCCTCCGCGCTGCTGCTTCCCCTAACAACATCCTCTGGACATTTACTTCATCCAAGCGAAACGGGCTGATGGGCAGGACAGTGTTATGACATCGTTTTTATGTGTAAGCGAATAACCTCGTGGATTAAAAGGGTCAGAGAAACGCGGCTGAGTGTCTTTTCCAGATGTGAAAAGCAGCAGAGCGGCCAGGCGACGACTCTTCAACTGGCTGGCAGGCGAGAAACATGGCTGCTCCGCTAACAGGCTAGCAAAGTTTTCTCTTCACACAAAACACATTTTCGCTTAATGCAGTCGCACATTTAACACCCCGCCGACGAGCGTGGGCTTACCAGGGAACAAAACTCAACCTGGCTGTTTAAATATCTCCAAATTCTCCAGACGTTTTCGGTAAAACACGAAGGCTGCAGGTGGTAAACAAAATAGTTTGCAGCTAACGCTAACTAGCTTAGCTTTGTGCTTTGAGGACTAAATTCTTATAGCGCCGATTTAAAGTTAACTTGTTTAAACTTTGCTTGTTTGATAGCGTAACGTGTGACCTAATGAAGGCATAAACCGCGTTTCAAAATGTGCTTAAATATTTTTTTTCTTGCGAAATTGATGTAACTTCACTGCTTAGCATGCTGGCTAGCAGGTTTGTTTCCTCGCTGGCATTGCCCTGCCTGTCTAGCTAACGTTAGCAGCTTACTAGTTTTGATAGATTAGACAGACAGCTGGCTGACTAAATATTAAAGCTTTGAAATAGATCAGACTATTTAATGAATTTACACGCGTAGCTGGCCATTCAAGTCAAGTTTACTCGAACGTTTTCTACTTGTTGAGACTTTCTGACAGCGGCAGCAGCCTTCAGCTGAAAGCTTGTCTCCTCATATTGCAGTAAATCTAGCAGCCAACTTAAAGAGGAATTCCTCCAATTTCGTAGAGTTTCAGAATAATTCAGCCCTTGAGATGTAAACAAAGTGGTTCATTGTAGAGAAACCAGATGCCTTTGCCCTGGTGGTTAACCAGGAGTCACAGTCTCTACAATTCACATATAGCCATTTTATTATTTACTATCCAAAACCACCAGTGAACTCCTGCATGTCTTCAGTAATAAGGTTTCTTTGAGCTCTGCTTTGCCTTACAACACCCTGCATGCATCCCATGAATGGATTGAAATACGTGTCAAAGCAGGAACCATGGGGAAGTCGTGGGCTGGAGATTAAAGAACTGGCTCTGTGAACGGAAGGTTGGCGGTTCGATCCCCAGTGCCGACAGTCCATGACTGAGGTGTCCTTGAGCAAGACACCTAACCCCCAATTGCTCCCCAGGTGCCGTGGATAGGATAGTGTGTGTGTATTCACTGGTGTGTATCTTACCACAAAACTATCTCAGGCATCAGGCAGCACATATCTAACCATTTCATTAATGCATTTCTCTGAGGGCACTTTCAGAAGCATTAGACGTCTGGCTCGCCACCTCTGTGAGCAATTCTGACTCATTTCCTTTCTCTAGAACTGAGCATTTCATAGCCAAACCACTCTGAATGACTTTGTTCACATCTCAAACATTTTGTTATGAAGAATCTTTGAAAAATCAGTGGAATTCCTCTTTAAGGTCACAAGCAACCTTTTTTTAAGAAAGTTACTTAGAGCTTTAACAATAAGGCCGTGCACATTGGCAGAGCCAAGTCTTACTTAAGGTTTAAACCTATGTTTAAAGGTACAAGGATTATTACTTTGTCGCTGTAACTAGGTAGAGTGAAACTGTATGGGCTTTATGCTGCGAGGATGTTCTAATTTATTGTAAATTATTTGGGCAAGACTCCTAACACTACCTTCGCCTACCTGTGTAAAATGTTCAAATTGTAAGTCGCTCTGGATAAGAGCGTCAGCCAAAGGCCATAAATGTAACTGAGCAGAAAGCTCTTGCATCCAGTTGTATAGATCCAGTAGGTTTGTCGCTGTTGCTGGAGCTTTTCTGAAGTTCTCAGTTTGCTTAACCTAAATGTCTTGTCAAATTAAGCAGCGCTTACGTCATGCCTTCCAGTTAACAGCTGAGCTGACGCGACCAGAATATGGTTCTACCATCTGTTTTATTGATGCCACTGAGCACAGTAGCTCTGGATCCCAAAATACTTTCATGTGGATATTTACAGACCTTGTTCAAGACAGGTTTGCAGTAGTGTGCTTGTAGTCATGCGTATCGATGACCTGTGTGCTCATGGGTGTTGAGCAATATAATGGGATATTATCATTGTCGTTATAAGTTACGTCCTAATATGCTTTTCTGAGCACATTATTGGGGACAACTAAGCAATTACATGTTTTAATAGAAAGACAGCAGGTTTTAAATGTGGCATGGTGCTTGCTTTGTTAGGTCTAGCTTATCACACCAATCGTGATGTACGCCGTGTATCATGTCTTGAAGTATCTCGATATTATGTTTTTGCCATATTGCCCACTCCTAGCTGCTATTTATTTTGGCTGAGTGATGTTCCGTTACTGGTGCTTTTATTTCCGCTGTGATTGCTTCTGTTGTTTTCATATTGTTTTAATGTTATGTAGTGCTTTGGGCTGTTTTATTATTATAATGTCAGTCATAGTCCTGCTTATGTGTTTTGTATTGAGGATAAGAATGGCCCGTATGCCAGTGGATGGTTGGCAATGGCCTATATCTGCTGTAAACTCGTGTCTTTCGCCTGAGGTCAGTCTCCTTCATTGAGAGGTGCTGGATTTAATCTAAGCTTTCATGTTTTACATGCAGTGTTTTCTGCATGTAAAGAAATTATTTTGGATTTTCTATAACGAGTAATTGATGCATATGGCTGGCTGTCTGCCCTGTGATGGACTGGCAACCTGTCCAGAGTGTATCCTGCCTTGTGCTCGATGACAGCTAGAATAGGCTCCAGCACCCCCTGCGACCCAGAAGTATAAGTGTGTGTGTGTGTGTGTGTGTGTGTGTGTGTGTGTGTGTGTGTGTGTGTGTGTGTGTGTGTGTGAGAGAGCTGAGTAATTGTTGTTTTGTCTTCTGTTTGTAGAGATGATGGAAGAGCTGTATAGTTTGGACCCACGACGTCAGGAATTGCTGGAAGCCCGGTTTACAGGAGTTGGTGTGGCCAAGGTTTGTTTGATTAACCATCTCTCGTGAAACATCAGAACAAGTATTGCAAGGCCAGATGTGATCTTGTGACGAGAATACACGTGTGGGGACAGCCATGAGGGAATTTGCGCTAAATATGGGTGGAAACAAATGGAGTTTGACATTTTTGAAGCGGTTCTTCATTTCTTGTGAAATTGGAGTTCGAAGTAAGGGCAGTGGTGTGCTTTCCAACTAACTTTATCCAATGATGCTGGTAAAAAGATCGCAAAGCTTTGTCCTGATTGTGTTATTGATTTTGATCTAGTTCAGCAGGTGTAAAAACAAGCCCTAAGATTTTTACAAAAACCTTCAGAGTTCTTGTTCATGGCTAAATCAAGCTAATTAGAACTTGCTGGAATCACTTTTTACTGAAATTACAGGTTTAGCGCGCATTTCTTGTTCTCCCTTCCTCAGTATCCGAGTCGATGAGCTGAGGAATGTATTTTACATGCTTAATATTTTACATGCATAATTTTTGTTCATAAAATTAACACAGTGGTCCTCATTCATCAAAAGGGCGTAAAAGTAGCTCAGATTTAACCACCTTTACGAAAAACTGTGTCTGATTCATGAAAATTTACTACAACATGGAAATAAATGGAGACTTGAAAGCAAATGACGAAACAATGGCTTCAGTGTGAATCAAGCACCAGCATACCTGTAGCTCATTCACATATCTAATTGACGGAGACCCTAATTCATGAGGGTCTCAGGAGAGAGGCAATAAATTGATAGCGTTCACTGGCTTGTGAATCTTTGAGTTTGAAGTCCCACTGACTATAGTGTTAAAATGACATTGACTGGAAAGAATTAAATGAAAAATTAACAGAGCATCTTAGTTTTTAAATGTGATTATGCCCTAAAATCACTTTTATTAATGAAACTGTCTACGAAATTGGTGTGTGAGAATTATACAATTAGATTTGACTGGATGCTGAAGGTTTAGGGCCACGCTGTACATGAGAGATGGCACTAATCCAATCTGAATGAAGAGAGAACGAATCCAACACTCAAGGTTTCGGTATTGGAGAAGTAAAAGTGGTGTTGTGCTGTCTCTTGAACATACTCTCTCGAAGAGCTCATCTTGTCCTCTTCTTGCAGGGAACTGGTAACAACGAGTCGTCCAATCAAAGCTTGTGCAGTGGTGGGTCTTTAAGTGATAAAGAGCTTGAGGTGAGAGCACGCATTACAGAAGAATCACTGATTAATTAACCACTCTTACTGATTAAGCAGTAAGGACTTGAAGGTCTATGAAATGTTAATAAACACTGTGAACTCTTAGTGCAGAGTTCCCGGATGTGGATTAGGCACAATCTTAGAATAAATGTCTGGGTCAATGAAGAATTACCATTAGAACTTTAGGCTTGATCTAGTTCTTGGAAACTGGCTCATAGCCCAACAACTTCCCCAGTGGGTTGTCAAGCTGAAATGTCACTTGCTGGGGTTTCCTCTTTTAAGTGTACGGACAGGGTATACACATCCAGTAACGGTTGCCAAACCTTATGTGGCATATGTCTATGTGAACAATTCCTGTTGACAGAAATCTCAACATTTTTACTCAGAGAGCCTGTTCAGTTTATTAGTCTCATTGGATGAAGATGAAATTTTGCCATTATAATAACGTGCATTCCTTTTTGTGTCTTTGGCACCCAAAGACACCTGAGAAGAAGAACAGTGAGCAGCGAGCAAGGAAAAGAAAAGGAGAGACTTATGACCAGGGTAAATCATTTTTTGTCTGATTTTCTTAATCCAAAATGCATTGAATGACATGGGAATGCATTTGGGCCGATAGCAATAAGCCATAAATAATATATTGTTGTGTTTAATACACACTGGAATAACTAATTCTTTTTTTTTCTTACTTATATTAGTACAACAGTGCTTTGTTTTGCTGATGAATTGCAAAAAATTTAATATATTGATTACACTAAACAAATGAAATATGATGGAATTGAGTTTGTGATTGTATTTCACAGTGAAAGGAGGAACACGAGGGCCTAAAATCAGTGATTACTTTGAGGTGAGTACTTGGTTGGAGTGTTCTGTGTTTGTAGGCAAATGTCAGCCTCTGCTTCATTTTGGCTTTGTTTTTCTTTAGGGTGCGTTTATACTCGTAGTTCGGTTCGCTTGGTCCAGACCAAAGCAGAAACGGATGTTGTTCTCGTTGCTTACTATTCACACTGATGTATTTAACATTGGGCCAAAAGATGTAAAAAGACCACCAAACTTTCTGAATCATGCTGTTCTTTGTTCTATTTGGGCTTGTTGGTTTTAATTATGTATCTGTGATCGTAGAACAATAAGCCACAAGATGCTCTACATTACCATGGTTTTGCACAAAGCAAAGCAGGGGGAGTTCCCTGTAACAGCCTTGAGTCGCTTACTGCTTTTACAAAAGGGAGAGACTTTGGCACCTTAATACATAATGAATTATGTGTGCAGTAAATGGGTGTGAGGCATTTTAATGACTTCAAACATGCCTCAGCCTCATTTTAAAACTGAAACTATCCATTTTGCAATAACCAATTGAGAGCTTATGAAGAAAACACACACATGTCAAAACAGCACCAGAAACTCGTCCTTCCCACATACCATAGACGTTCTGCAGAGAGGAGACTGCTGTTTGTTCTGCCTTTGGTCCGTTTAGACATCTTTGGCTGTGCATTACGTTCATACGTACAGATGAAACTGAAACTGAAGAGAGCAGAGACCGACCTGCTCAGGCCGTCTTGATCCACTTTTCTGGGGCACACCAGAGTTTGCATAGCAGGGTTCTCACTTGCTCTCCTGAAACGCACTAACAGAGCGATTGCACCAGGGTTTGTTTGACTCAGTCCAAAACTGCCAAATCTGAACACAGCCTTAATCTGTTTGTTGTGTTTTCTGTCTGTTTTTTTTTTTTTTTCTTTCTGCCTCTGTCGCTTTGTGTCAGTTTGCGGGGGGCAGTGGTCCAGGGACCAATCCGGCGTGGGGAATCCCACCGCTGGTCCGCTCTTCTCCGCAACACTCGCTCTCCAACCCTGCAGCGCCGGTGAGCACACATGCACACACACTCACTCAGATCTGTGGTAGCTAACAAAAATCAATAGGTCTGTAACTATTGTTAATATTATTCTTATGTAATAAATATAAATGACAATAAAAATTGTTAGTATTTAGACTACCCAGTGACCGCTGGGATAAGCTCCAGCACCTCCGTGACCCTGAGGGAGAAGCGGCTTAGAAAATGTGTGTGTGTGTGTGTGTGTGTGTGTGTGTGTGTGTGTGTGTGTGTGTGTGTGTGTGTGTGTGTGTGTGTGTGTGAGATTGCTAGGAATAATTAAATAAATATGTGCTCATTCTAATTGCTGATTATTAGAGTTTAGAGGAAAAATAGTACAATGTGCTACATGACCCCCAAGCAAAGACAGGAAATTTACATAAGTACTGCTGATGTCATCTGGAAAGAATGTTGCAAACATTGAAACAGAATATATGGAAACTTTCTTTTTCTTGCAGTAATAAAATATTATAAAAATTTGATTCTTTTGACCAGATCAGTTTCTTTTAATATCGTGTTGCTGATTAAACTGACACACTTCATATAGGAGTGGTAGTGATGGTATTTTTGGTTAAACACAGAGACGCTGGTTTTAGTTTACCGTTTTTATACTTTATAAATCTCCCGTTCATAGTTTAATAAACACCACACTATTGCTGGATATTTTGCAGAGGGTAACTGCACTGCTTGTTTAACTCTTTCAGAAAGTCTGTGCTGCTGTAATGCTCAGATTCTTTTTCTTTTCTAAAGTTTCTGCCAAGCTGCTTGTTTGCTGTCACACACTTTCCCAAGCTTTGCTGTCTTGCCAAAGGCTGACTGTAAACTGGGTGTGACACACCACATATGTCACTGTCGAGGCACACAGGCTACACTTACTCTGTTTCAGATTTTCAGTGACGAGTTTGTATGTAACTTGTTTCACATTTATTATCATGAGCAGCATTAACAAGAGAGACTCAAAGCCAGAGATGCTCAAAAATATCACACACTTGCATAATTTTGCATCAGAAAGGACCAGTTCCTTCCTGGAGTTCTATTTTATTGTGTTTTATATTTCAGTAAAATGTATTATTTATTATTTTTTCCTTTTATGGTGTTAATGGTTGTTAATTCCTGTTAATCAATTTGTAATGTTTAAGCTTTTAAGAATTATAGATGTTGTGGATTTTTGTTAATATTTCTATTATTATTATTATTATTATTATCATCATCATCATCATGAACCTACAAACACCATTTCTTTTTCTTGTGCTTTCATCGATTAGGTTCAGCAGAGCAGTCCTCCTTCCGTTAGCTCTGTAACTATGGATCTCGCTGTAAGTTTGGGGAAACCTCTATCTGCAAACTGCGCTCACAAAGCTACACAGGTGAGCTCTGAAATGTTCTAGTGCTCAGCGACCTTCAGCTGCTGATAAATGTTCTGATTATTTATTTTGTTTGTTGATCTTTGTCATTATTTCCATTTCACTGTGGATGCAGACCGATTTGACAATGGACAAGCTCCTCGCACTTGAAACCAACAAGAACTCCGACCTGGAGAAGAAGGAAGGCAGAATAGACGACCTGTTGCGAGTAAGCTGTAGTACAGTTAGGGGCCGGTCTCACAGGCCCTAATACAGGGTGGATCTTACAGCTCTAAACTGTGCCACAAAGGTTCCTATGACCCAGTCTACTGTCTTCATGGAAGTATCGTATCTTTAATGTGTTTGAAAGAGTGGTGAGGAGTGGCTTTCAGAGCGGCAATACATATTCAGTAAATATTTCATTTCTTTTGGTCTATTGATGGTCATTCGTTGTCTGACAGTGAGTCTGACAAAAGTCCATTAACAGTACTTAGTAAATACTAATAGATACGAATGCCCCGAAATGAAAATCTCAGTCTGAAACTGAAAACAAAACCCAGGGTACACTGGGAGAAAAAGCTTAATAAAAACATTACAGAATGTACAGTAGGTGCCAAAAATGCCTGTTTGCTTATCAACATGGAACAGTAGGTCAACAGTGAATTTAATCCATTTTTTATTTCTTTCTTTCTTTCAAAAACTAACTACAGATGGCATTAGCATGCTAGCAGAGACTTTTTTGTGCTTCTGTTCTACTGTATTCGGCATATCAGGCTGGATGTCATGTTTTCAAGTGGTATCAAATGTGGATGAGCAGTATGATGGTATTTTATTATTATTATTATTATTATTATTATTATTATTATTGAGAAATTGTTACAGTATGCTTTTTTGGATGTGCTCAGTACTTAAACGCTGATTACTTGTTTCTTTAGAACATAAGCCTAATTAGATATGTTTTGTGCAGTGGAATTTGTAATGCATTGAGTAAAAATCATCAATAGTTGTGTTATTATTTTGTTTGTATATGGAGCAACATGGTTTCTGTGTTGTCTGTTCCAACTTAGAAAAACAAAGTATCGTGATGTGAAAAGGAAACTGTGGTGAAGTATCTTAATATAATGCATTTGTCATTTTTCTTGCTAGTATTAAACCTTTAGAAGAGAAATTTATGGCTATTGTAGCAAATTTTGATACATGAACACAGATTTTAAATGTGTTCTGTAATGTCCTGTATAGAAACCATGAAAGTTTTACACTGATGCCATTTCTCTACTACTGGTGAAACTGCATTTCTCTTTCAGCTGAAAAATATTTTATTTTGGGGCAAAATTTTCTTTGGTGAGGTGTTTGTTTTTTTTTTTTTTTTTTTTTTTTTTTTTTTTCTAGCTGTTTGTTTTAAATGGCCTAAAAAGGGAATAATAATGAAAACAATGTTGTGCAGAAAATAAGAGATCATTTATACGTATATTTATAATATACAAATACAAACGCTCTGGAAAATTAATTTACCTTAAGTATTCCTTTATAAAATAGTAATGAGCAGCCTGTCATCTGAAATGTTACCTTTATCTTCATATGACGTATTTGTGTAAATCTTTAACAGCACAACGGATGGATTCGATTGCGATTCTTTAGAATATGATTCAGTGCATAATCAAATAAATTTTCCCACATTCATTCATTTTGATATAATTCAGAACTGTACATGTGAGTGGAGAATCTTTTTGCCAAGAAATGAGTGTTTTTGACCCAGCAAAACTGATGTCTGCTCTCCTGAATAACGCTCTCTCTTGTCTCCAGGCGAACTGTGATTTGAGGCGGCAGATCGACGAGCAGCAGAAAATGCTAGAACGGTTTAAGGAGCGGCTCAACAAGTGCGTCACCATGAGCAAGAAGCTTCTCATAGAAAAGGTGCGTAAACCTATGAGTGTTTTGCACAGAGCCTCAGGTGTCAGATCTTCAGAAAGTGTTCTGAGTTACTGACGACAAGCCAAATTAAAGTATATTGAAAGCATTTCCAGAATTGCATGTGTGTAGTTATCTTGGTGATTTTGAGCCTGTGTGTGTGTGTGTGTGTGTGTGTGTGTGTGTGTACACAGTCTAAGCAGGAGAAAATGGCTTGCCGGGATAAGAGCATGCAGGACCGGCTCAGGTTGGGACACTTCACGACCGTCAGGCACGGTGCCTCATTCACTGAGCAGTGGACAGACGGATATGCCTTTCAGAACCTCATCAAGTGAGCTTCCTTTCTTTTTTTGTTGTTGTTTATCTGTTTCTCTCTCTTTTCTTTACAGGGGTTCTGTGATTCTGCAAGGCCTGGAAATCTCAATTCCCATGCCTGGAGATGACTTATTTCAGATGCATTGTAGTGAAATGGTTAAAAGTTTGGGAAAAGTTAAACTTTAAGATCTCTGATAATCATTCCGCCTAATTTTGATATTGGAGTGTGTGAACAGATATCCGGTTAACCGTGGAAAAGGATAAAACACCAAAAAAGTGCGACTGAATTGAAGCTGTGGCTTTTTAGGGGACAGCACTGGTGTTGCACTAAAAATAGCATATCACAGAGGAATTTCAAGACAAGTTTTACTATTCAAAAATAGTCCAGGGGGATATGTGTATTTTTATGGGTGAGTAACTGCCTCAGATGAGCTAATGAGCTAAGACTAGTGCTGGATGCTGATGGGGGCTTCATGCTTTCTACAGGTGTTCAGTGGATACAATGCCAACATGCTAATTTAATAGAGATATATATTCACCTTTTTTGTACATCAGCCTAGGCTTGCAAGCTGGGCTTTTTTTGCCTTCTCAATCATGTCATCACAACTGTTCAGGCACTTGCATTTCGGAATGGCAAATATTCCAGTACTTACTTTTATATGAGCAAAATGTTCGCAGTTGACAGTTTTGTTAAGATATAATATTACAGTGTATTCAGTTGTTGGTCTGTGTAGTTTCTCAGTAATAAAACTTAAATACCCTAATAGTGATTTCAGTATTTGAATGTTGGCACTTAAGACAGTCAATGGAGTACTTGAGTGCTTATGCACATCCCTACTATTTCTTAATCGAATAATTAGATAGGATTGTGGTCAAAAGTTTTTAAAAGGGAATATTTAAGAAGCTGAATTTAAAAAGCTGTGGGAACCCTGCATTTGTGAATGGAATGCTGTATCCCTTCTTCAGAACGGGTCGGACACTTGGTTAAATTCCCTACTGAGTGAGGATCTGTGTCCTTACGTTCTGTCTATATGCTGACAGGCAGCAGGAGCGGATCAATGCAGAGCGCGAGGAAATTGAGCGTCAGCGGAAGCTGTTAGGGAAGAGGAAACCGCCCTCCATGGCTCAAACTCCGCCCCTTAGCCTGGAGCCAAACAAACGGAAGAGCAAAAGCAACGGGTTGGAGAACGAGGCGTATGCACACTACATCTCCGTCGTTTTGTATTTTGCAATTTCTTGGCCGTATGTGATGTTTAACAATGGAATGTCTTTTTCACAGGCTGTCTCTTGCAGAGTATCATGAGCAAGAGGAGATTTTCAAGTTGAGACTTGGTTACTTAAAAAAGGTATTCTTTCTCTTTTGCAACTCCCATTTGGCAGCTCACTTCCATAACTGTCTGTCTGGTTTTTATGGCTGCTGTTTATTTAATCACATTTGTACATTTCATGTAGATTTAAAAATAATTCTGAATCACCAGAATAATCCAGACATGGAGAAATGTGATTTTATGATTCATTGAATCATTTGAGAGGTTTATATCTTTGACATCGACTCATTTCCCAGGAAGAAGCAGAGATTCAAGCGGAGTTGGAACGCTTGGAACGAGTGCGAAATCTCCACATCCGCGAGCTGAAGAGAATACACAATGAGGACAACTCTCAGTATGACAAACACACACATGCGCTCCTCCCATTATTCTTATTCAGATTCTGCTGAAAGCAATACAGCAAATAATATTCACCCCTCTGTGCTTCAACTGCAGGTTTAAGGATCACCCCACGCTAAACGATCGCTATCTGCTGCTACACCTGCTCGGCAGAGGAGGCTTCAGTGAAGTCTACAAAGTGAGATTCACGTCTTAAAGTTCGTTATTTTATTGTGACGAGATGTACGTTCGCGGTTTATCTGCTGTGATGATGCTAATGGACCCAGAGAGAAGTGCCCCATCCCAGATGCACTTGCAGATAAATGTTGCATTGCCTTATATCTCATTTGTGTGTGTGTTTTTGATTTGTTTATGGCTTTTGTGTCCATGTGCTCGTATGTGTGTTTAGTAAGTATGAGATTTGCTGTATCTGCATTAAAAGAGAAAAGAAGAAAGACTTCAGGTCGCAGGTCCTGCAATCATAAGATTAAGAGACCCTTATTAGTCTCACAATAGGGAAATTTCACCTCCGCATTTTAACACATCCGTGCAGTGAAACACACACACTAGGGGCCAGTGGGCACATTTGCCATGTGGGCAGCCCTATCCACAGCGCCCAGGGAGAAGTTGGGGGGCGAGGTGCCTTGCTCAAGGGCACATCAGTCACGTACTGTCGGCTCAGGGGATCGAACTAGTGACCATCCAGTCACAGAGCTGGTTCTCTAACCTCCAACCTATGACTATCCCAAAACATTAGGTGGTTTTAAGGCCTTTATCATAGTTTTTTTTATTTTTTGGTCAAAAACTAGTTCTGTTATCACTATTATTAATGGACATATCACACAAAGTCTTAAATGTTTTAAAATTAAAACTTTAGTTTAATGTACTTCTTCCAGGAGGTTGACAGTTTGCTATTTTGGCATGGTGCTACCTGAAAGTTGGGTTGACACTTTAATTACTTTGTAGGTTATTAGTTTGTCAAAGATTTATCAGCAATTTTCATATTTTTTTTAAACGTCAGGCATTTGACCTTACGGAGCAGAGATACGTGGCTGTGAAAATCCACCAGCTGAACAAGAACTGGAGGGAGGAGAAAAAGGAGAACTATCACAAGTAAGTGACTTTTTTCTGCTGCTGTTAACATATTTACTATTGTATCGATAGATAAACTCTACAGGCAATTTAGTTGCATGCATCAGGCATCATTTAATCCAAAGGACTTGGTTACACATCCCACTGCCTTAGCACAATTACAAGTCCTGTCAGATAAGGATTACGCAAGTCTCTTGAGACTCTTCCGTGGACTGGATACACATTTCAGCTGGAGTTTTGTATGTGCCCATTTCACCTGCTGTTCCAAAATTAGAAATAAGTTTGTAGTCTGGTGATTTTGCTGGTCAGTCAAACTGTCCCAGTGTCAGGTACAGCTACCCTACAGCTGTAGAATGTAGAAATGTTAGTATTGTGTTCTGCTTGGACTCTAAGGGGAAAGATCTGACTGAAATGGACAGGAACTATGTAACATGACTGGCGTAATCCATACTTGATGGAATTGGCACGTGTTGTTCTCAAGAGTGAAGAGTGGATATTCTAGCTTGTCCTTATTAACTGTTGTTCTCCAGGCATGCATGCAGAGAATACAGAATCCACAAAGAGTTGGATCATCCCAGAATAGTCAAACTCTATGACTACTTCTCACTAGACACAGACTCGTAAGTTCATTCTTTTACTCGCTGGGTGACACGATTGGGGGAAAATGGTTCTGTTGTTAACAGCCTGGATGGATGGATGGATGGATGGATGGATGGATGGTAAAAATGCTTCTATTTTGCATTCTTTTCTAATTTCAAAGTTTGACCACCATAATCTGAGTGTAAAGTATCTTTGACTGAATCTTAATCGTCACTGGAAAAAGTATCTCACTTTTGTGATGTGTTTTCTGCAAAATGATCTGGTAAAATAAGTATTTATTTGTTCCAACAATCACTACCATTAGATTAAATACAAAGAACACATTGTGATTTGATGTGTATAAAGATACCTATTTCCAGAGCTCTCTGCACAAAAGCCTAGTGTTCATACTTACTGGCCAGTAGCCAATAAATACTTCATCAAATTGAATCAGGTGAGCTGCTGATGACATTAAACAAATCCATGTGATGCAACCAAAACTCTGTTCTTCTATTTTTGTAGCCAACAACCTTTTTTTGAAAACAAAAATTCGACTCACGTTTTGCTGTATTACATGATTTAGCAGACGTTCTTATCTGGAGGCAGATGCAGTGTTGAGTTGTTCCTAGATGAGTGGCTTTCTCCAGATCTCCCCACAGAAGTGTTCCTTAGAAACGCACTTCTACTAAACTTCATGGTATCACTGGTGTAGGTTCTGCACGGTTCTGGAATACTGTGAAGGGAACGATCTGGATTTCTACTTGAAGCAGCACAAGCTGATGTCTGAGAAGGAGGCTCGCTCCATCGTCATGCAGATCGTGAATGCTCTGAAATACCTGAACGAAATTCGCCCACCAATCATCCATTATGACCTCAAACCAGGTGAGACTTTGGGACATAACCATAAGCCCATGCTTAAACTTTTTTCTGTTGTTTTAGACAGCACATTGGGGCTGCATGATGTAAACAAAATGCTTAAATTGTGATTATATTGTTGTAATGTGTAGTTAAAGATTGAACTTTATACAACAATTAGTTCCGGCCATGCAAGCTGATTGGTTCTATCTGCGCTGTTGTTTCTCCATAACATCGTAGATATTTCAGTCTTCCACTCCGCTGAGACGCAGTTGCTAAGCAATAACATTGACAGCTGTAAGAGACGCTCAAGCCATTTGAACGTTTTTACTTCTTACTTTGCCACAAACAAAAAATGGACACTTTCAAGATCACAGTTGACCGACAGCCGATTTAGACTCTGAAAATGAGGCTACACTAAATTCACTAAATGTTAAGGAACTATAATTTGAAGGAATTGCTAACGAACATATTAAACGCCGCGTTCACGGCCCTATTTATTTATTTATTTATTTATTTAACTGTTATATAAGCAATAGAACACTTGAGGTCTTGTGTTATGGCAAATAACTATCTACAGAGACCAAATCACAGCCGTGATGTTATTTTGCGATAACGCACTCCCTCTCGTGCTCTATTGCTTTATTATTTTGACCTAAATAACTTGTTGTTGGATTACATGAATATCTTGAGTCATCAAAACACATTTTTTCCCATATTGCCATGTTCTGCTCCATCAGCATTGCAGTAGCTAATATAACAATGGCTGTTAAAATCTTCTTCTGTCATTTTGTTTTTCAGGTAACATATTGCTGGTAAATGGCACAGCGTGTGGAGAAATTAAGATCACTGATTTTGGTCTGTCAAAGATCATGGATGACGATAGTTATAATTCTGTGGATGGCATGGAGCTCACATCACAGGGAGCAGGAACCTATTGGTGAGTCACACACATACGTTATAATATTTACTTATTTGGTTTGTCCACGATAAAATATCTTTTGTGTCTCAACATATTTGTCATGATTGTATATTGAATACTTGTTGACTCAATTGTTGGGTATTTTCAAACAAGCTGCTGTGTAATTGCTTCTCTTCAGTGCCTCATCTGTCTATGATTATTTCAGGTATTTGCCCCCTGAGTGCTTTGTAGTGGGGAAAGAGCCACCAAAAATCTCAAATAAAGTGGACGTGTGGTCGGTGGGGGTCATCTTCTACCAGAGCCTGTATGGGAGGAAGGTAACTTAATAAACACACACACACACAAATGCTGTCTTTTTGTTCCCCATTCTGACGGTTTTTCTCCACCACATTTAGCCATTTGGACATAATCAGTCACAGCAGGACATTCTACAGGAGAACACCATTCTCAAAGCCACAGAGGTTCAGTTCCCTGCCAAGCCAGTGGTCTCCCCAGAAGCAAAGGTACAGATTAGTGGAAACATTGTTGGAAGGCCACTTCTGAGTCGACTAATCAATTGTAGCAGTCTTGGTTAACTGGTTGATTTCTTTGTATTTTTTTTATTATTATTTCTTTAGATTTAGAAGGGAAGTATTTTTGCAAATGAAAGGTCGGGCTAATGTAGCTCATGAGTTCCCATATTAGTTGCAGGTGTTGCTCACTTTATTAATTAGTTAGCTAAAATGTGTAATTTAATAGTTCGCAATGATGTATAGTGAAATCAAAGCGCCCATTAAAGTTTTCTGACAGCAGATTTTTTTTATTAGGCTTTTTTTGAAAGGTGTGGGCCAGAGTCTGTCTTATTTTTGTGATTTGTTTTTTCTTTTCTTGGCTGTAATTTAGCTATTGATCACATTTCTGTGTGGTTTCTAGGCGTTCATCCGTCGCTGTCTGGCCTATAGAAAAGAGGACCGTATCGACGTGCTCCAGCTGGCCAGCGACCCTTTCCTCATGCCTCACATCCGCAAATCTGTCGGGATACCACCGCCTCTGCCACCCCCCGCGCCATCCACATCAAACTCTTACAACAGCAGTGCCTCCAACTGACTCGCACACAATCCGAGTCCGTGAGAGTTTCTGTCCCTGTCTGATTCAGAGTGAGAGGAACAGTCCAAAGACTTGAGAAATCAGACATCCGTTTCTGTTGGAACAGAGACGTGGTGGTGATGAAGTAGAAGAAGAGAAACTTCATGAGTTCTGAATACACCGCAGAGGATGTGGATAAGCTCTTGAGGTTGTAAAGGAAGCATTACAACCTGCGGAATTCCTCATAAGTGCTTGGGAAGTGCATAAAAATGCAGGTAGTACTTCTGCATACTCTTCTCCAGGTAATTGCGCTCATCCAAAAGTAAGGGAGCGGATTAAGGAAGATTGACACATCTTGTAGTTGAGCTGACGTTTCTCATCTACTTCTGAATGAAACTGCACCCAAACGAAGGCCCCGTTTCCAAGGCTCTGTTTAAAGAGAATACTGGGGGAGGGGAAATCAGCTCTACAGTCCTACTTGTTTAATGACCAAAGTTCAGCTCAAGTCAGTTTTTCTTTTCCATGTAACATTTGTATTTTATGAACTGTTTTAAGGGTTTATTTTACCAAACCTCTTTTTTATTCTTGGAAATTGGAACTGGAATTGAACATGTTTTAAGATGGTAAGCTTAATTTTTTAGCATAAATATTTTCAGCATTTTTTTTTTCCAATAAAAGTTCAAGTGGAAGAGCAGGAAAGCTTTGTTTGGTTTCACAAAACTGCCTTTCAGCCAATTAAAAACATCATTTCTATGTCTGTCTGATACTTTTACGTTTCTTTCTTTTTCTTGCCAAAATCCAGTCACATCACTGATGAATAATATAAAAAAAATATTTTTTTTAAAAAGTGCTCCACACCTTCAGAGACTTTTCAATGTAACATATATTGTGATATCAAAATAAGTAAAGAAAAGCCTGAACTGAGCCAAGAGCTGCTTTTAAAAGCAGATTAAATCGTTCAACCACTTTTATTAAATCATTATATTTAAAATGCTAAAATGCATGAAGTATGAAGCCCTAAAGATTTCTTAGAATTACTAGATGACGATGTTCTTGACATACGTTATGCACTGAAAATATTAGGCCTGCTTATGGATGCTTTACCAGCACTTCTTGGTGTGGGAACATCAGGGGTGGTCCTGTAGCTTCATGTTAAATAATCACCTATTCTAATCATTTGGAAGATCAGATGTTTGTCTGACCATTTATAGTATAGTAGTGAAGGTCAGCTGCTATACTGGATTAGTTTGGACAATTTCATGAAACCTTTCCACCAAACAAGTCCACCAACATCAAAATTCAGAAAGTTTAATACTTGTGTATTAAAAGGTGAAACAAAGTGAGCACAGAAAGTTTTCATTTATGCAATATTGTAGTCAAGAATTGAGAGGAAAACATGTAAATAAGGAAAATGACACATCTTCTACCCAACTAGCTGACTCACTGTGCAAACTCCGTGACCGGGAACACTCACTGTTTGTTAGAAACAGAGTTTTAACAGATAACTGATCATTAGAAATGTACATTGATACTGAAATCAGATCTATATCGGTGTATATGTGTGTTTTGCTGTCCATATCGGACTGATGTATAGATTTTGTCACTTTCAATCTTGATACTTGGTGACTGCTGTACTCTGGCAGAGCAAAGTGTTTAGGCAACATTAGGCTGCTGTGCAAAAACATCAGCATTTTATTCATTTTACGGATTTACTTTCTACAATTTAATATGTTTATGCATTAGTGTATGACACCAGCTCACAGTTGCTATATTGGTGGATCCCTGGTGACAATAGCATTTGCTGCCGTCATTTTACAATGAATGGACCAACAGAAATGTTCTAGAAATTAGTTTTACATTTTGTATATTACAATTTAGTTGTCTTCTATAAAGTTTTATCTTGTAGACAGGTTTTGTTAAGACAGTGGCAATTTGTATACTTGATCACTGAAGATTAAAAACTACCCTCCACACACAAAGCAGCGTGTTAGATGCAGGCTGGAACTCAATACTCCAGAAAAGGAGATCTCCAGGAGGAGGGTTGGTGACCACTGGTATAAAGCAAAGGTGCCAAAATTGTGCTCCTTCAGATCTGCTCTGCAGAGGTCAGTTCTAAGCCTAATCCAACACCACCTACAGATACTAATGCAGTGGTCTCCAGCCCCAGTTCCACAGAGCTGCCTCAGCTCATTTCCAACCACAATCCACCACACCTGCACCAGCTAATCAACCTCCTCCCAAGTCCCAAATTGGCTGGATTAGATGTGTTAGTGTTGGGGAAAGCGCAAAGCCGCTTATTGGACACAGGTTGGAACTAAACTATGCAGGACAGGGTTTGGATCTAGCATCTACCAGAATACTTAAGTCAGGGTTGCCCAATGGTCCTGGAGATCTACCACTCTGCACAGTTTAGCTCCAGCCCTAATCAAACACATCTGGTCCAGGTAATGAAGGCCTTCAGGGACATCTGAGCATTGTGTGTTGGATCTGAACTCTCCAGGACAACGACTGGGCACCCCTGGTCATCAGGGCTGAAACTAAACCTTGCAGGAGGGAAAAAGAAATGGACTGGGTATCCCTGACGATATTTTGCAAAGCAAGATTTCTTAATAAACTTAGTTAACTTGGGTCTAAAGTTTGTCCAGTAGAAATGTCCATCTCTTGTCCAATTAGACAGGCTTAGTTTTTGGCCTAAAGCAAAAGTTCAGCTCAAAATCATTTAAACCATTTCTAAGTGAGGATGTTCGCTTCTTTTTTAGCTTTACACTAGTGCTGCAAGCTAATGTAGCTAATAAAAAGCATATCACCAATTTGCTCCATGCTAAATATGCCTAACTTGCCTCCATTTGTGTCAAGTAAGCACACCTGTTTTTGCAGTTTTTGTCTATCTTTACACACAACTGTATGTCAGAAACCACACAAGCAAGTCTGAGATAAGTCACTGCAGCTGGAATATTGTTTCAACTGTATTTGGCCAAAACATCACTGACTAACCAAGAAAAACCATTGAGAAATCAGTAAAGTTGGGCATGTAGAGGCTCTTTACGAATCAAGTTGTGTACTCACGGTTTAGGCTAGTCCAGCATTAACCATTATTTACCATCATGAAACCACCAAACATTCAGTCTTGTAAGTCACTTTAACACAACTGTTTCCTGTTCTTCGCAGTTGATAAGACATCCATGCAGCATCTCAATGGACAATGGAGAACGATGGGAGTGGATAAGTGTATCCACCTTCCAGGAACAGTACCTCCGCACACAAGACCATTAGGTACAAACGACGGAAGTAACAGTAAAAGTGTTTACCTGTGGCTTGATAACGAAATTACTGGATACTATAATACGGGAGCTGGCTATGATGTGTAATAACTGCTTGGGCATCTAAATGATTTCTCCCCATGTAATTATGAAGCTGGAGAGCCATCCATCTGCTTGTGATTTGTAATTCTGACATTTCCAGTTACTGTTTGAAATCCACAAGAACGTGAACATCTTCCGAGCTTCTTCCAAGCATACAGAGGCACACGTTTATGACAAACTGTGGAGAAGCGGTGGGCCTCTGGGAGGCTGGTCCTGCTTTAGCGGTTGTAGAACTGGGAGGAGACCCAGGCCAAGCCCCATTTGAGGTTGGTAAGCATGAACTTCAGGGCTTTGGTCCACTGCTCCTCCGAATTAAACTGAGTCTTTATGGAGTAGGATCCTCCGCTGCCACCCGTGTCCTCTATCTTTCCCTTATCCACGTCCATTCTGCTCGGAGAAGACAAATGCAGTGTTAGCACTCAAACTGTCAAGGAGCACTGGGGATATATGGTGGAACAAGCCTCATGCAATCGTTCCCAGGTTTTTTCCTGGAGATCTTGCGTCCTGCAGAGATTATTCACAGCTCTGCTGTATAACACGAGGCTCAAAAGCCCATTTCATGTGTCAAACCCAGAGCAATGCTGGATGAACTTCTAATGAATTCTGTGGTAACATTTTCCTGAAGGGTGTAAGCGTTTCATGACAGCTGACATAAATCTAAACACAAAATTTTAAAGGCTCATTCCAAGAAACATCAATTGTCAAGGGTGAAATCACATCAGCACTGAAAGAAGAACCCTTTAAGAAAACTACATATTATTAAAAATGCTTATGCAGGTTTATGCCGATTATAATTATAGAGTAGCCCTTCAGTAAAAAGTGTTACCAATTCTTTGGACATTTGGAGACTTTCTCCAGGAACAAGGCAGGAAGTAATCTAGACTAGTTTTGTCGGCTTTCGTTCAGATTGTTCATATTCACATATTCTCTTGCCTGTATGGTAGGCAGAAGCCGGTGTCGCCCTTCTCAACCTCCTCTTTAAACTGCTGGACACAATCCAAAAAGGCCACCATTGCATGGTCAAATTTGTTATCCCAAAAGAAGCGCAGACCACCGGAGCAATACAATGGTAACTCCTAAGAGACCAAGAGAATGACAAGACAGTGACACAAGGGATTAGACAAAAATAGAGCGTATTTGAATTAAGGCATCAGCAGTAAGGCATGCATGTTAAACAGTTCAGGAAACAAAGAGAACTACGCCTAAGAGGCTACACGCTGACCTCATTCCTTTACTTTTTTTCCTGGTTGCTGTTGGAACAAAACCTTGTACATTTACATTTACAGCATTTGCCTGACGTTCTTATCCAGCGCGACTTACAATTTGATCATTTTGCACAGGTAGGTGAAGGTCATGTTAGGAGTCTTGCCCAAGGACCCTTACTGGTATAGTGTAGTGTGCTTACCCAGGTGGGGAACTGAACCCCACGCTACAGTGTCGAAGGCAGCGGTGTTGCCTACTTAATTTTGTGGTTTCATTTTAGCTGTTTTTTTTTTTTAAATAGAATTTGAAAAATCCAGCTACCTGTTACAATGGGGCTTCCATTAAGACCTACAAATGTTCAAATTTTACAATAAATGTAAATGCAGATCCACGACCCTGAGGGACAAGCAGCTTAGAAAATGTGTGTGTGTGTGTGTGTGTGTGTGTGTGTGTGAGAATGCAGATGACTGTACCCACCTTGGATTTGTCTGTAAGGGATTCCAAGTAGGAGTGGTTTCCATATGGAACTAGTCGATATCTGCCCAGAAACAATATGCAAATGATATAAAACATAAAAAGTGAAAAGCTGTTTTGCTTGCTTTCTGTTGGTGAACGTTTTTTTGTAGTCTTGTATTCATGCAAGTACATAAAAACGCTCAGGATGCCATTTATAAGAGAAGGAGAGGCTCTGCAGGCTTGCTTCCAGTTGAAATGAAGACATCAAACCTTAAAGAGTGTCTGTTGCTACACTCAAAACTATCAAAACTGTCCTGGCATGAACTGGCGAATTACATTTCAGTTGTTAAGCATGCTGGGCGCTACCTCTGGAAACGAAGGCCCATCTTGTTGGCAAGAGCATGCAGGAGAAGCACAGTCTGGCCCCAGGCTGCGTTAATCTCATTCCATTCCACAGGCACGCTGGGTAAACGGCCAAGACGGAAGTTATTTATCGTTCCGAACTGCCCACTGTGCCTACAGAGAAAAGGTCCACAGAGAAATAAATGAGAATACAGAATCATTGAACAATTGCATATAATTCTTTTTGAATATTGAAGGATCTGAGGAGGACAAGAAGCATCCACACACTGTTAATAGCTTCCAAAACCTGTAATCTCATGACTTGGAGTGATGTTTCGAGATAACTGCCTATCTGAGCTCTACCAAGCCTCCCACACCCCTTAGCATCACATCTCGGTCTAGCAGCTGTGTTCAGTGTTTTAAACGTTTGCGACTGTAATCCCTCTCTTTACATGGACTCATTACACTTCGCTAAAAGAACTGAACAAGAGGGAGACTTGAACTGTTACCAGATATGGAAGGTTGCGTTGAAGACATTGGTCTTTTTTAGCCTGTCCAGCTGGGCCTGACAATAACGCATCTGGTTATCTACGCTCTTCAATTCGTCATCCAGCTCCAGCTGCTGCCGCTTGAACTCACAGTACTCTTTCTGATACCTGTGGAAAGGAGGCAGAGAGATCTAACATATCGCTACATACATTACCAGTCAAAATGTCTATGTAGTTCTTTATATTAACAATACAAAAAATATTTTATACAACTTTTTTCATTTAGGCTTTGAAAATACAGAGCTTGAATGAATTATTTAGCAATCATTATATCATCCTAATTACTATGTTTCTTGTTCAAAGTTAATTAGTGGAATGTTGGTCCCCCATAATGTATTTTAACCAATCAGTTGTGTTGTGATGAGTGGGGGCGGGGTCTAAATAGCCCTATCTGGCCAGCTTATATTTGTGATTGGAGTCATTGGATATAAATTATTTCATAGTTTTGACGCCTTCATTGTTTTAAAATGTGCACAATATTAAAGTAAAACAGTTCTATGAGTGTCTAATCCTTTGACTGGTGTACAAAACATAAGTTACTTAAAATTCCTTAATCTTGGCCCATTTTTCTCTTTTTAAAGTCACTGACATGACATTTGAACACTTTCTTCAGTTTGAAGTCTTTCTTGAACAGGAAACTACTATCCAAGGCCCCAAGATGCTGAAGCGTCTATAAACAAATTAAGGCCTTTAGAAAATAGTTATCCTTATGATTCTTTTGCATTAAGCTAAACACCCAATAAGCTTTCACTCTTTGTAAGCTATGCTGACATTTTTTGGTGAAGTAGAGGAAGTGTTGGACAGACATCCTAAGGTAGTAATGTTTTTGCACTTGTATACAGTGTAGTGCAAAAGTCTGAGGCCACACTAAAAAAAATAGTAATTTTCCTCTTTAAACTGGTATATAAACAAGGTTATGACAAGTAAATTGAAGAATATTCAAGAACTTGCGCTACTGAAGCAAATGAGACACTGACTATGTTAAAACCTTCATGCAAAAAGGTCAAACTTGTTTCAGTCTTATCTCTTCAACTGAAACTCATGTTTAAACGACTCTCAGGTGGATTTGTTCTACTGAACAGAAGCTTTTACACAAACTTGTGGAGTCACTAAAGCTACAGGGCGACTAAGGAATCCATGTACAAATTTCAAAAATTCTACTTTTCACTCAAATTCCATTCTGCTGATAATATAATTTGAGTATCAAACTAGAAAAAAAATGCAAAAAAGAAGCATTTTCAGTAGGAGGACCTTAGACTTTTGGGCCCACTGTGCTTTATTATGTGTTCTTTTGATTGTTTTGAGTGGACACAAGTTGAATTGTGTGAGCACAGACTGCTGCTAAGTAGGCACCAGTTTCTCCTAGGTAACTTCAGTATGACGGATTAGGTAGATTTCATTCCTCCCTAACTATGTTAACATTAATGATAGCCTAGGTAATACTACTGGTGTTCAGACATTCTATCTATAGTCATTCTGCCTATAATTAAGCCACAATGGCCAACAGTCATTGTGACCTAGAACAGCAAAGAAGGGAAGTGTTGTTTAAGCATTTATTACACACTCTAAACCTCAGGCCCTGGTGGCCCAAAATGAATGAGGTTTTCTCCCAGACAAACTTTTAAATGTTTTTGGCTGCCTCTCCAAACTCACAGAAATCCCCTTTTGTCAACTCCCTTATTGTTTCTCTCCTTTCCCATCACTCACTGCAGCTCCTCTGTGTCCAGCTGCTGGGTGTGGGTGCGGGCCTCGGACAGGTCCCTGGCCACGGCCTCCCGCTGCTCCTCGATGGCCTCCAGCTTCTGGATCAGTGCCTCTTCCTCCTGCTTGAGCTGCTGCAGCTCGTTCAGCAGCGAGCCCTCGTCCTCCTCCTGCAGCTGAGACAGCAGCTCCAGACAGTTCCTGTCAATCAAACCACACGGTCACTGTCAATCAAACTGTCAGAATTCCTTTTCTTTTAGGAAATTATTTTGCAGGACATTTTTGAATGAAAATTATGGACATATGAGTGAAATTTGTATAAAACAGCCCTTAACAACTCCTTAATGGCGAGCTGGTCACTCACTAGGGTTAGTGACTCACATCTCCACTCCACTCTGTAATACATGATGACGGGCATTTATGATCAATACATGTTTTGTTGACGTGAAAATTAGGTAACACAACCTCTACAGAGATCATGCTTTTAATACAGCATGTTTCTGGTAATTTTAAGCACTATTTATATTCATTTGCTGAGTTTAAAGTGTCCATATCACGGAAAACTGAATTTCCTTTGCCTTTTTTTTTTTTACCTAAGTTTCTCCCCAATGTAGTCATCTCCAATTCCACCCACTAGTTAGGACTCCCCGCCCAAACACCTGCCACCTCTTTTTTATGAACTGCTGCTCATGCAATGTCATTGGACAGCCAAATACGCTCAGAGGAAAGCGCCAACCGCCAGGTCTGTTACGTCAGCTAATGGTTTCTGGTACATAAAACCTCACAAATGTTATAAATGGGGAAAAAATTACATGTAACCAAAAGTGTAGGATATGGGTCCTTTAGCATATTGTACCATAACGTTTGTACAGGCCACATGTGTTAAATTCAGTAAATAAACAGGAGGTGTGCATTAAAATGAGCAGAAGTGTGTTCTCTGTAGATGTTTTCACTTGAAAATTGTCCGGGGTGCCCAAACTTTTGTATACGACTATACATGGCCTTGTTTTACAACAAGGCCATTCAATCCTAGTCCTGAAGATCTACCACCTTGGAGAGTTCAGGTCCAACACGCCTGGCTCTAATAGTCAGATGACGGCCTTCGTTAACTAGATTAGGTGTGATAAGTCTTGGAGCTAAACTCTGCAGGACAGCAGATCTGCAGGATCAGGACAGGACTTTTATCAATTTTCTTATTTTCACTATGTTCCAGACTCTAGATTTCAAGGTCTTCCAGGACATGTGGGAACCCTGTACTATGGTACACAAAGGTGCAGCAAATAAAATAAGCAGCATCAGAACTGGAACATCTGGTAGTCATGTTTTGATCTGGTGGTTGTTTCAACTTTCTATTCTTTTCTGTAATCGATCAAAACACGTCTCAGGCCATTTTCAAATGTATACTTCAAAAGCATGCTGTACTGTTTTTATAATCTATATTCCATTATGTATTTAAATATGTTTAAAAATTATTCTGAACTGTCCCAACATAATCAAATCAAACTGGTTCGTGAGGCGTGACTGAGATCTCAGAATCCTAACTGATGTCCAGGTGTCCACAATTTTTTTTTCCATGCAAGATTGCTTATGGTTTTGCATTTTTCCTGGAAAAAATTTGTGACCTTTATTTATTTAAACCCAAAAAAATGTGTATTCCTAATATTTTTAAAACTTTATTTATTACTTTAATTCAAAGAATATATTAAAGTAAACTTCAAATAGTCCTACTTGTAGTTCTGGCACTCATTTTCAGTGATGTTGAGCTGTGTATCCAGGTGGTCCAGCAGTGTGTCCGTACACTCTTCGCACAGCGGGTGGTCCACATCGGTGTGACCCGACATGATGTCAAACAGATCACTTGTAACCTAGGGGACACATGGGGCATAAGGGCTCAATACACTGGAAACTGTGGGTCTCACCGCTCAGACAATCTTTTTTAAAAAGACGTTAATAAAAGTAGCATTTAGTGTTATTTGTCATGTCATGTCTGTGCTGCAGTATTGTACCCCACAGTCTCAGCAGTTTGACAGAATTCATGATTTTGAGTAGTTTTTATGAGCTCACTACAATAGACATCATGCATTACGCAAGTATCATGGCCTAGCTACTAATGTAGAGACTATATTTATCACTGCAGGAGAAGAGCAGGCATGTTTACAACATTTACATTTACAGCATTTAGCAGATGCTCTTATCCAGAGCGACTTACTAGAAGTGATTTGTCTGTCTACAGAAAGTATCTTTGCTAGTTACCAATAGGTTAGAGAGAAAGACGGTCCTGAGCTCAGATACTGCTAGAAACAAAAGTCACTGTTGATACCCATAGAAAAATGAACAGAGTTGGACACAGAGCAGTGCAATACAATAAAATACAATACATAAGTGCAGTACAATACAATACAATCAATACTTAATTCAGCGCTCATTTAAGTGCTGTATAAAGAGACGTGTCTTCAGTCAGCATTTGAAGACATAGTTGAAGACTATCTGTTGAAGTACAACAGATGTACTTATGGTTATACTTCAGATTTTGGCCAGAGTGTCACTTTAAGTCAACACAGTCTCCAGGCCAGAGACATTCCCTCTCTGCACTTTTAAAGACTATAGCTATGCAAGTGACTTTGTTAAGCATTAGATGTAAAGCAATGGAAGGTGCACTGATATTTTTGGACTTGCAGCTAGTTACAGACAGTTGGGGCCAGTATATTTAACTGTCTGTCAAAAGCATTTGGAAAGCACTGGAAACCTTATCCATTCTGGGCTATCTTGGGAACAACGAATGCCTCAGCAACAGTGGGGAAACACACACAGTAAGTTGTGTGTTTTACTGTGGCTATTTCCAAAATAAGTGATACTACGTGGAAATGTGAAAACTAAGAGTCAGTATCAACACAAGCGCATAAAGAAGCTATTTAAAAGCACTGTAACTGCATTGATTTATGCCCTGTGAGTTGAAACAACTGAAATTTCTGATGCTAATTGTTTTGTTAGGGATTTAATAATGGAAGACAGCCTTTAAAAAAAAAAGTATTCCTTTATACAGGCCATTTTTTTAGAAATTCTGTTATACCTTTAGCCTGCGGCTCAGGTTCTCCATGGTACCCCCATCTGAGGCCTCTCCAATGAGAGTGAAGCTGTTTGCACTTTCTGTAGACATCATCCTACAGTTGACCACAGAATTAAGAACAAAAAAATTATACTATCCTACATGCACCTATACTTCCTTTCTCTTTTTTTGGATTTTTACCCAATTTTCTCCCCAATTTAGGCGTTTCCAATTCCACCTGCTAGTTAGGACTCCCTCAATCACACAATGCTATCAACCCTAGGAGGGTGAAGGCAGCACAGGCTTCCTCCAAGACCTGTGAAACCAGCCACCGCTTCCTTAATGTCATTGGACAGCCAAACGCACTTGGTAGAAAGCGCCAACCGCCAGTTCTGTTCACAGAACAGCACATCAGCTAACAGACGCCTGTGCTGAATTGCACTGAGTGATGGGGGGAGGAGGAGGGGTCATCCTACCCATCCAGAGAGAGCGAGGCCAATTGTGCTCTCTTGGACTCCCAGCTACGGGTGGCTGTAGCATCACCAGGGATTGAACTCATCGATCTCTTGATGATAGGGCCAACACTTAGACAGTTGCGCCACTTGGGAGCCCCATTACACATTTCTAAAAACATACTGAAAAAAATATGTGAATAAAGTAACTTTAGAGTCATCATACCTCGCAGGTGGGATATATTTCCTTGAAACTCCATCCTGCTTGCTCTCCACAAATGTTTCCTAGGAAAGAAATTCACACATAGCTACTACCTCTAAATTATTATATGGTCCCTTTTTTCTGAAGCAGAAGCTCAAAACTCAGAGTTATCCATCTAGCCAAGGGAGCTGACCTAATTACAAAATATTATTAACTTAGTTTGTAAATAATAACCAAAAAAATAAAAGAAAAGCTTAAATACACTGGCATGCCACTTCATTAAGTATATCTCCCTGTATTTACACTCTTTGTCCATTTTATCAATTTCACTTACCATATAGGAGCATTTTATGGTTCTACAATTACAGAACTGTGGCTCCTCTGTTTCTATATAAACTTTGTTAGCTCCCTTTAACCTGTTCTCCAATGTTCAGGACCCCTACTAGACCACCACAGAGTAATGAATGCATCATAGAACACTGCACTTACCTCAGGGGGGCTGTCAGCATCACTGCTTTCTGTTTGTTTACTAGGTGTTACGGTGACCAGTGGAGCTAAAAAAAAAAAAAAAGGTTCCAACAGATCAAAATTAATTCCAAACTAACACGAAACACTTAATTGGCTGAACTATCAATAATGATAAAAACCATGACATACTTGCAATTTAGACACTTGATGTAACGTATTTATTAAACAAAAAGGACTTTGATTCAAAAGTGCACTATCCATCAAAAGTCTGGTGACAGCTTGCCTTCTTTTGAAATGTACAAAATACATAATATTGTGGTTTCTTGTCAAAGAACCCTTGCAAAACACCTACTTACTCATTTGAAATGTCTTTCTTGGTATGTACAGCAACTTCACCCTAGCCTCAATTTTAAAAGCTGTGTGTTCCCAAACTTTTGACCAGTATCGCGGCCGACAAAATAAAGTAAGACGAATCTCCACCACTTTCCACCGGCAGGGTCAGTCATCATAAACTCACCGATAAGCTCCTGGATGGTCCCCCGGTCCAGGACGTTAAAGGACGTGTCCAGTTTCAGTGGCTGACTGCAGCGCTGACACACAAAGCTCACCTGCATCGTGGTGCTAGAAGACTTTGAGCCCTCCATGGCGCTGCAGGAGCACAGATACAAACACAGTGGTCACTCATAACAAACATATCAATGGTTTCCTCTTCCTGCTCCAACATAGCCAGACTGAAGCCTAGTGAAAAATCTAATTTGCCAAGTTTTTCCAAATGTAATTGATCAACAAAGATGGTTTGTCTTAAATTAAAGCTCCTGTTGCGGACACATGATGAAAGCTTATACTCCACCGATTTGCATAGTGCAAACAGAAAAAATCTTAATCCAAAGTGGTTGTTACTGCTATAAGCTATTTACTGTTGTGTGTGTTTTTTTTTTACAGCATGTCATACAGTGTGAAAACAGGCAATTCGGCTTCTACAACTGGATGAATGAATTGTAAATTATATTTTTTGCATAATTATTGCTTGTTGAAAAGTTAAGCCATTTGCTTTTTCTACAGTTGTACACTACATGCAACCTTTTATGTATTTTGTATTATGTTAGACAGTTTCTAGTCCAGTAAGAAGATAAGCTTGATCTTAACCCCTTAACGTGGGCCCACAGTCCTCACTCTCAAAACAGCTTAATCACAAGCCTGTGAAGTCCTTATTTCACAACCCCATGTGTTTAACAATAAAAGAGCCTAAATAGTGTTTGCTTGTATATTGGCTGAGACTGACTTAGCAACAAATATATCCACCCAAAAAGTGGTGCTTATTTTCTCCTCGCAGTGACCCTGAATCCCCATTTGCTTTTTTTCTCTGTTTAGGCTATGTAAGATTTTTTCATATTAATGTGCAAGAATTCCAGTCTAGTAAACAAAAAGGAGGAGGAGGATGATGGCCACCCACTACACACCATCATCATGGACAGGAGGAGCATGTTTAGTGGCAGGTTGCTGTCACAGAGCTGCTCAACCGACAGATTCAGGAGATCCTTTGTCCCCAGAGCCATCAGGTTCTTCAACTCTTCCCAGGGGGACCAGCAGAGAAGGGGGGGGACTGAATCTGTATCTCATGCTTATCCTATGTTTATCTATCCATCTGCACGTATAGACAGTGCGCTGCACATATTGCACTTTCTGCATACCTCATTGCGCATCTTGCACATCTGGACATTAGACACTTTATTGGGTACAATATATGCACATATTTATTTATTCATTCTGTGGTCATTATATGCCATCATCTGTAAATTTTGGTACAGTCATTATTGCCCTATATCTCTCATCTCAGGTTATAGATATTATCACAGACTGTGGTGTTTTTTTTCCCCTCCTCTTTTTGTACATATGCCTGTAGACAGGATCAGGTTTATTTATTCTTGTTATATGTCTACACCCATTTACGGTTACTGTATAGTGTTGTGTGTCTGCTAAATTTCCTTTGGGATCAATAATCTCTCTATCTCTCTATCCATCCATCCATCCATCCATCTCTAAACTGTGAGTCCTTCTCAGCCCAGCAATACTTTAACCTCTGGTCTTAAGAGGTTGAGGATTCGGACTGGGAACCACACTGACCTCTCTTGCAATAAGGGAAAACATAGACAGTTGACAAAGGAAAAATCTATAAAAAGGAGTGGAGAAACATTGAAAAGCATCTTATCTTGTGAAGTGTTCATTACTGAGGCATGGATGGCAGGAGTTATGGTCAAAGCCTGCTTAACTGGCCAATGTTTCTGTAGGAACAGTGAGTCAAGTGACATTTGTATTTATCTATAGGAAAGATATCAGTAGGGTTGCTGTTGGGCAGCAACAACAGTCCATCCACAGCTATGTAGAGATATTTATATTCAAAGTCAATGAAACATCAGTTCTTTTGGAAGAATGGCATTCCATCCCTCCAGTTCAGTTCCAGAGACATGGAGAATCTATGCATTGATAACGTTCTTGCAGCTCTCATGGTGGCCCAACACCTTACTTCAGAGGCCACCAACCCTGCTGAGAGATTGACCTTCCTGCAGCCTTTAGCTCCAAACTTAATCGACTACACATGATCCAACCATAGATTTTTGCCTGCAGAAGTCCTTAATTAGCTAAATGAGGTGGACTAGATTTGGGTTGGAGGTAAAATACAAAACACCACTCCTTTTCTAAGTAGGGCTGAAAGATAAATTGTTTTTTTATATTGAAATCACAACTTAAAAGGGTGCGATTTTAATGTTGTCTCAATTGGGAAACATTAACATAATAGATAAGAAAACCTCTTATCTCCAAAATGGTAACTTTACAGGAGAAGGAAAAAACATGCTTTACTTTCAATGCAAGTCAATGGAACCAGACCTTTTTCCAAGCCATTCTGGGCCGTTTCTTTTGGTCCATCCATCATGAAATTTACACACAATGTAAAAGGCAACAGGCATTTTCAAATTATGTCAAAAAAATTTAAAATGACAAAATTGGAGATGCAAGATTTTCTTCTGACAGCAGCAATATGCTGAGACATCACAACCACAACTAACTGGCAATCTGGCATGTTCGACATTCAAGTCTCAAGCCAGAAAAGGTGGATGTTCTAGTCTTCTTGACCAATATACCAGGCCCGGCCCTCAATTTGCAAAAAAAAATATCACAATTTAAATCACAGTCACAGTATCGATCAGATAAATCACAATTATATTTTCCCCAAATCATTCAGCCCTATTTCTAAGACACTTCATGTTGGATTTGTCTCTGTTATTCGTCTCTGACCTTTCCTAGTCAACATGTGCAGCGTTCACATTCACCATTAAACATTCAACACTTATGCCAGTCACTGGCACGACTTCAATATAGTGAACTAGTATATACTCCAAGTGAACCGTTCAAGAAGGATCAGTTTCCTTTCCATTTCCCAGAATCACTGCCTATTAATGTACAGCACACAAATGTACAAAGAGAGAAAGTTGTTTGTAGCTCAAAAAGCTTAGGTTCGTATCGTACATGTCAGAGGTGGACGAAGTACACAAATCATGTACTTGAGTTAAGTAGAGACACCCAGGGTAAAATATTACTCCAGTAAAAGTAGAAGGCCTTACTCTAGACCTCCACTTGAGTAAAAGTACTAAAGTATTTACCTTCAAATGTACTTAAGTATAAAGTAAAAGTACTAAAAGAGTAATTCTGGCTCTGATCTGGTCCTGTTATCATTTTTATAACAAGACTGGCTTCATGAACTCATTTCAGGTGAAAGTCCTCCAGCGTCTCTCTTGGTAAACCAGTCTTTTAATAGAACGTCATTAATTAGTGATGCTGACGTCTATTAAAATGATCATAAGCACAAAACACTGAAGGTAAAGAGTTTCCATCAGGGAGAACCGAGTGGCTCTGAAATCACTTTTTACACACAAGCAAAGTTTCAGTTTCAGATTACTTTGTAAATTAGTTACAAGCTGAATAAAAACTGGCTTTAAACTCAGGATCACAAATAAGTTTTCCTTTACTGTGTTGATCTGTAGGCCTCTGTTCATAAACATAAACTAACCCAAACTAATTTAATATAAAATGAAAGTGTTTGTATGAATTCAGAAAAAAATAAACGCGCCAGTCACGACTGCATATGTGGACATATTTCTATATTGTGCTCTATTTACACAAAGTTAGGTTAGTTCATCATTTAGGTCGACATATGCTCCCAAAGTTTTACACTGCTGCGCTGACGTTGAACTGTGTGCTGCACTGGGTCGGTATGACCAACAGGTCAAAACAAGCTCAGAACAAAGTGACCGCTGGGCCCTGATTGGTGCTCTGGCTTTGCGCTTCTTTTGTTTTGACATGTTACATTTTTATACACACAGAAACCAAAAGGAACCACAGATTTCTTAAAATGTAGTGGAGGAAAAAGTCAGATATTAGACTCTGAAATGTGGTGTTACTGTCCACCACTGGCTACATGCACCACAACCAGCGGTTTAACTCGCCACTCGGCTGGTTAGAGCACAGAGACGCCAACTAAAACGACTAGCGAAGCCTAAAGCAAATTCTGAGAGGAACAAATAAATAACGCTGAAATAATTCACCCGACATTTCCAGGTTTTTACTTTTATGTCTGCACCACAGCGGATTAAAACCCAAAACGCTGTTGTTTTTATGAACCAAACGGCTGAAACGCCAAACCTTCACTGCGGCATCACTCACGCGCAGCTAGCCAAGGGAGCTACCGAGGCCGCACAACACGGTCACTATTTCGGCTCAAGCTGAGCTATTTGAGCTTCGACAAAACGTCTAAACCCTGACTTAATACACTCTGCACAACAGAAACGGAACCAAACCGCCAAACTGCCCGAAACTCCCTGTTAAATCTTTCTTTTCTCTGTGTTGCAGGCGCAGCTTACCCGGCAGCTTCCTGCTGTTTGTTTGTTTGTTACCGGTGACGTTTCGGTGACGTAGGCACAGAGTTTTTTTTTTCCTGCTTATTTTATTTTATGTATTTATTGCACATACAACTATCGTTTCCTTCGAGGTTTACACTTAAATGTTGACACGTGTCAATTCAATCGTATTTCCCCCAAATCTAAAGAAAAGAAAATATGTAAATATGAAAGTGTCGCGTGACCTCAGTCACGTGACAGAGAGTCGCGGGAAAAGCTGAACTGTTTCTTTTCTTTGGGACAGTGAAGAAGCTATTCAGAGTTACTGTTTATAACCGAAAAACCGCCTCATTAATAGAGGTTTCTGTTTAAAAGTCAACTTTGCAGGGACCCGAGGACGTTTCGGGTACGTTTCTGTTGTCGTTTCCAAAGAATATAGTCAGTTATGTAGGTAAGTAGCTGACTGCGTTAACGTTAACCTCACTAGCAGATTAGCCGAAGCCCTGAGTGACTTGTGGCATAATAATGACCAATATATATATATTATATATATTCTCTCGATATGTAGTGATTTAGTGTCACTTTTCGTGAAGATTAATGAAAGCACAGTTGTTACCTCGTTGATCTTGGACTAAAAAGGCGATAAATCAAGTTCATCGTATGTCGAGGTCTAATTTCTTGAGAAACGTCTCTGTTATTGGCACTAGAATTTTCTCTGAACGTCAGGATGAAGTTAATAGAAGTGCATTTCAAATGTCCAACCCACCTCCTTGTTTCTACACTCATTGTCCATTTTATCAGCGCCACTTACTGTATAGCTGCACTTTGTAGTTCTACAGTTACAGACTGTAGTCCATCTGTTTCTCTGATACTCTGTTCTTCAGTGGTCAGGACCCCCATGGACCCTGACAGAGCAGGTACTATTTGGGTGGTGGATCACTCTCAGCACTGCAGCGACAGCGATGTAGTGGTGTGTTGGTGTGTGTTGTGCTGCTACAAGTGGATCAGACACAGCAGTGCTGCTGGTGTTTTTAAACACTGTGTCCACTCACCGTCCACTCCAGTAGACACTCCTACCTTGTCAGCCCACCTTGCAGATGTAAAGTCAGAGACGGAAGCTCATCTGCTGCTGCAGGGTTTGTGTTGATCCTCTAGTCCTTCATCAGTGCTCACAGGACGCTGTTGGGTGGATATTGACTAGTCAGTCCAGCAGTGACACTGAGATGTTTTAAAGGCTCCAGCACCACCTGCGACCCAGGAGGACATGCAGCTTAGATAATACGTGTGTTTTATTGCTTGATTGTCGATTTTGGGGCAAGAATCTGACCCATTCCAATCATGGCAGATTTAGATCATATATTCTTAATTTCACGTGATCTCATGTCTCACGTTAAATCTTCAGAAATGACTGCGCCGAAAGCTGAAGACGTGAAGAGAGGAATCGCTGTGATCTGGGAGAATTTACAGTGTCCGATATGGTGAGAATCTCTTGCTGCGTGTAGAAGCTCTAAGGCTCAAGGGAACACAAAAAGGCCTTAGTTGTAGTAGAATTATGTTGCATGTATTCTAATACAGTCAAAGTAATCCGATCTTTATGGAGATGTTAGCATAAATGTATCTTCATATATATTGTTTTTGCCCTGTGATCTAGTTTGGACTTGATGAACGCACCAGTATCAACCAGGTGTGACCACCAGTTTTGCAAGTGAGTTGTATTTATTTATAATTTCATTTATTATCACTACATTATGCAATTTATGTATTGTTATTATGTTTATCAGTACAGTCCTGTGCAAAGGTCTGAGCGCCCCAGTCAAATGTTTTGTTGATGTCATAAGTGAACACATCCTCTACAGAGAACACGCGTTTCAGTGCACAGTTACTGTGTATTTGCTGAATATCGTTCACCCTTTCCATCATTAGCTTGGCTGTGATGTTAAAGTCATTTTCAATTACTCCGTTTAGTCCGGTCCAGTGATATGAAATCATCACAGTGCAGCAGTGGCAGCCTGCTAGTAAAGAGATTATTATAATAACCTATTATAATAAACAAAACACTTCCATTTGGTTTATACGTCATATCTCAGTAGCATTGGACACTGTTTTAAGGCATACACGTCTTAATCGTCAGGGTTCCCTGCTAATGTAAAATCAGTTACATATCTAAATAACATTAAATAATAAAGAACTACATCAGTTTAAACATAATGGGGAAAATAATACATCTAAACCATGAACTGTGCAAAAGTCATGGCACATTTTATGCAGCAAATGAATAGAAATTGTTCACTACAATATGCAGAAATATGCTTTATGTAAGGTGGGTTCACTGTGGAGGATGTGTTAACTTTGTTTTCACTTAGATGATGAACAAAAGACGTCATTTGACTGGGCTCGTCAGAGTTTCACGTGTGACTGTATCTGTAGTTATTGCTGCATAAAAAGTGTGGAGACAATTTGTGGTGTCACTATGATTTTTAATGTAATTGCCAGTTCATTACAGTGTGTTTGATAGTGGAGCTAATTAATAGCAATTGTGTGATTGGCCTATGAACTCTCTTCCAGATTCTGCATGATGCAACTGCTTGAAAAGAGTAAAAGAAAAGAAGCAAACTGCCCTGTGTGCAAGATGAAGGTTACAAAAAGGTAATCCGCATGAGAAATTTCACAGCTAATCAAATTTGACCAATGCATAATGCGATAACATGACCACCTGCTTGTTTCTACACTCATCGTCCAATTTATCTGCTCCACTTACTCTATAGGTGCTGTATAGTAGTCCATCTGTTTCTCTGCATACTTTTGTTAGCCCCCTTTTATCCGTGTACAGTGTGTTAGGGTGTCTGATCTTAGTCCAGTTTTAATTTTGCTTATTGTGCCTGTTTATTCAATAGGAGCCTGCAAGAAAGTCCAGGGTTCCAGAGATTGGTAGAAGGACTGCAGAATTTAGTCCAGTCTTATGAATTTGACACATGCACAAGCTGTAAGTGTTTGTATGTGAAATGTTTTATTTCGCATATTGTCCAAGCAATTAAACCTACACCGACAAATCAGGTTTTAGGCTGGATGTTTTCAAAATGAGTGTGTTATTAGAAGGAGGCTGAGCTACTTACTGTAACACAAAATGCCCGTTTTATTTTCATTAGGGGCACTGCAGAAGTACCATGTGCTTGCAAACCATTATTATCGCAATGAATAACAAATCGGTCAGTGATAAGATAATATAAGATCCATCCATCCATTTTCTAAGCCGTCAGGGTCGCGGGGGGGTGCTGGAGCCTATCCCAGGTCGCCAGTCCATCGCAGGGCAGACAGACACAGACAGTCCAATTGGCCTGACTGCATGTCTTTGGACTGTGGGAGGAAACCGGAGAACCCGGAGGAAACCCACACAGACACGGGGAGAACATGCAAACTCCACACAGAGAGGACCCCGGTCGCCCGGCCGGGGAATCGAACCCAGGCCCTCCTTGCTGTGAGGCGACGGCGCTACCCACCACGCCACCGTGCTGCCCCAAGATAATATAAGATAATCCTTTATTAGTCCCACAACAGGGAAATTCTCAGTGTTACAGCAGCAAAGGGAGAGCAAGGCACTCAAGAAAGGAAAAAAAAACTACATTATTGCAAGATTGTGTGTTTGTTCAATTAGGTCAAATCTTAATTTAGTTAGGTCATTATGCACTTCTTACAAGCTTGTTGGCAAAACAGACCTTTTCTGACTTTTGCTCCCCTGTAATAACTTTGACATATATGTGGAGTAATAGTGTTCTTTTGCAATTAATATCACAGTAATCACCCTTGACTCTGTCTGTGTGTCGTCCCAGACTTTAATGGAGTGCCACAGAAGCGGAAAGAAACGAGGTGAAGTTCTAAACTGGGTTTAATTCTGTTTAAGATATGGGTTCCTTAATTCTTCTGCTTGTTGCTGCTGTGTTAATCACCATTTTTCTGTGGTTAGTGTTGAAACACAATCAAGCGATCAGCAGCGCAGTGAAGAAAATGCCTTCTCAGAGAGCGACATGGTGGAGAAGTCAGCATCTCGATCCTCCACAGCAGCAGGTTAGGTGATTTGTAATGCATGCATTGTTTTAAATGAGTTCTGTAATGTCTGGAAAACATCATATGTAAGCAGCAACAAAAGTTGAGACACACTTCCTGATTCAGCAGTTTTCTGTAAAGGGCTGAGGAAAACCACAGATTTTATATTTGAGTTTTGTTAGGCTTGAATATTCCTTGTCTTTCTTAACCAAAAACCTGAACAAAAGTAACGTTTTTTTATTAATATTTACACATTGATTGGTCGTTTACTACATTACACATTTTTTCAGGCATTATACCATTAAATAATCACTATAAAGTCATAAAGCTCATTTCCATTGTAGTTGTAAATCATATCAGCAGTGGCTTGGTCAGACCAATTTTTGGGGCCGGGCAATGTGGCAGAGAATCTGACTGATCTAAAATAGTTTTAAAACGTTATAAACGTTACGACTAAAAAAGCAACTTTCGGCTTTAAGGATAAAACTACAAATATATTTATAGCCTTTTAAGGAATTTTTTTGTGCGATCCAATGTTTTTATTTTTAAGATAGTGCTCCAATGTAATACAAAATACAGTAAGCAACAAAATGAAGCACCCAATACCCCCCCCCCTCCAACATGGCACCCATAAACCCATTGCTGATCAAAATAGTGAAAAAAATAAATAAAGACATATTTATGAGCTTATATTTATAAGACATATCAAGCAATCCAAAACAGGTTTCACAGTAAGTTGCTAATTTTCTTAGCTGCCCTTTCCAAAGAGCTCAAGGTCCTCCCGCTAGCTCCATGGATCCTTGCAGTTGAAAGTTCCATATTAATAATGTCCACAAAGGTGAGGATCCATTGCCTCCAGTACAGAGAATGTGGAGGTTGCCAACGCAAGGCTAACGTTTTTTTTTTGCAGCTGTGAGACCAGCCAGCCTGATACACTTTTCAGCAAAATTTAAATTCCATTCAGATTTGTCAATCAAAAGCGAAGTTTGTACTGTATTTGGAATGGTTTTATTGAGAGTGATAAAGTAAAGAATTTATAAATAATATTTCACTTTAAAAAAAAATTGCTCTGATGCCTCAGCTGAAGAAGCCTTCAACACTAAGCTGTAAAAAACATTCTATTTATTGCATATAATTTAGATGTAATATTTAGTTAAATAACAATTATATTTTATGATATCCAGCTGTGTCATAAAACTTTGCAGACGTTGTACTTTGCATTCCAGCTGTGCTCTGCATGATGTTTTTGCTGTTTGTCTCAGGCATCATTTACAACCCCAATTCCAATGAAGTTGGGACGTTGTGTAAAACATAAATAAAAACAGAATACGATGATTTGCAAATCCTTTTCAACCTATATTCAATTGAATACACTACAAAAACGAGATATTTAATGTTCAAATGGATAAACTTTTTGTTTTTTGCAAATTTTTACTCATTTTGAATTTGATGCCTGCAACACATTCCAAAGAAGTTGGGACAGGGGCAACAAAAGACTGGGAAAGTTGAGGAATGCTCAAAAAACACCTGTTTGGAACATTCCACAGGTGAAGAGGTTAATTGGAAACAGGTGAGTGTCGTGATTGGGTATAAAGGGAGCATCCCTGAAAGGCTCAGTGGTTCACAAGCAAGGACGGGGCGAGGTTCACCACTTTGTAAACAACTGCATGAGCAAATAGTCCAACAGTTTAAGAACAACGTTTCTGAATGTGCAATTGGAGGGACTTTAGGGATTTCATCATCTACAGTCCATAATATCATCAAAAGATTCAGAGAATCTGGAGAAATCTCTGCAAGTAAGCAGCAAGGCAGAAAACCAACACTGAATGCCCGTGACCTTTGATCCCTCAGCCAGCACTTCATTAAAAACCGACATCATTCTGTAACGGATATTCCCACATGGGCTCAGGAACACTTCAGAAAACCATCGTCAGTGAACACAGTTCGTTGCTCCATCTACAAGTGCAAAGTCAAAGTTCAAAAGCCAGCATCTCTGATGGTGTGGGGGTGTTAGTGCCCATGGCATGGTTTACTTGCACATCTGTGAAGGCCCCATTAATGCTGAAAGGTACATACAGGTTTTGGAGCAACATATGCTGCCATCCAATCAACGTCTTTTTCAGGGACATCCTGCTTATTTTAGCAAGACAATGCCAAGCCACATTTTGCACGTGTTACAACAGCGTGGCTTCGTAATAAAAGAGTGCGGGTACTAGGCTGGCCTGCCTGCAGTCCAGACCTGTCTCCCATTGAAAATGTGTGGCACATTATGAAGCACAAAATACGACAACGGAGACCCCGGACTGTTGAGCAACTGAAGTTGTACATAAAGTAAGAATGGGAAAGAATTCCACCTACAAAGCTTCAACAATTAGTGTCCTTAGTTCACAAACGCTTATTGAGTGTTTTTAAAAGGAACGGTGATGTAACACAGTGGTAAACACGCCCCTGTCCCAACTTCTTTGGAACGTGTTGCAGGCATCAAATTCAAAATGAGTGAATATTTGCAAAAAACAAAGTTTATCCATTTGAACATTAAATATCTTGCCTTTGTAGTGTATTCAATTGAATATAGGTTGAAAAGGATTTGCAAATCATCGTGTTGTGTCTTTATTTATGTTTTACACAACGTCCCAACTTCATTGGAATTGGGTTTGTACTTGAAGCTCACACATCACTCCTGGAAGGTTTTCTTTCACAACATGAAGAACTACTGTTTACAATAGATTAGATTCACTTTCTCCTGTGTCCTAAAAACCACAAATGTGTAACTATCTAGGGTTGACAACTGAAAAACCCCTATTTAAATTACTAGCTGCAGTGCGGCACATCTCTGATGGTCAGTCAGATATCTGTGGCAGCCTCATCCCCTCACCTCCCACCACACCACTAGATATCTTGAAGTTGGATCGCTCAGGAATGTCAGAGTTAATGTTTTGCAGTACTGCTCATCATTTTTTTTTCTCTTTTGCAGCCAAGGATGCTTTTGCAAAGTTAATGGATCTTCCAGCTTCCTGTCCTGTCAGTTCAGAGCAGGATTGTTCTGACAGTGGTGTTGGTGATCTGCCACAAGTCTTTGAAAAGAAACCAGGAGAACTTGAAGATGTTCCATCAACATTAGAAGTCAGACAAAACAATTCATTGACGCGCAATGATGGCAGTGAAGATGCCGAAACTAACGTATCCCAGAAACGGTCAAGCAGAAGAGCCAAAAGGATTGGCTTGGAGCCAAACAGAATTGTGGACAAAAGACAGAAGAAGAGTGTGGAGAAAGTAGCTGAGTGGTTGCTGAAGATCTCTCCCTCTTCAGACACACAAGCCAAAGACAACAGTGAGGATCTTCCCACTTCTAACAGTTGTGATTCTGATAGAGAGAGTATTTGCTCATCTTCCTCTACAGTAGTTAATGTAAAAGTTGATGATCAGGATGATGCAAGTCCACCTAGGGATGTCCCTGGCCGGGGTCTTGAGGAACAAGTTTTTGGGGCAGTGTATAAACGTATGCGTAAAGGTGCTAAGAGCAAGGTCAACCGAAGTTTCTCTGCGGAAAGGCACATTGTGACTGACCCTGATCACATTAATTTAGTGGTAGAGGAGGGGGGCATTAAGAGAAACATTCCTAAGAGGAAGAGGAGCTGTGCTTTGACTCCAGCAGATTTCATCAAGAAATCATCTGATGATAAAGGAGAGAGACTTGTTTGTGATCAAACTGAGGACCCCAAGGAATCTGTTGTTCCTAACGTAGAAGAAAACAAGCAAGATCACATTGATGAATCAAATACTGATGGGCCACTAAAATGTGTAGAAGAGCATGAAAAATTAGTAGACAACTGTTTAGATGAAAAACGTGATGATAATGCTGAAAATATAGAAGCAAGTCCTGTGTTTGAGGTACCCTTGAAGAGACCAGGGAGGAGGTCAAAAATAAAGATGCAGGATGCTTGGAAAGATTTGGGCTGTGAATTGAAAAAGGACAGCATTTGTGATGACAAAACGGGTCGGAAAAGACGGATCAGTAGGAACAACTGTGAGAGTACAAAAGATGGCCATTTGGAAGAAAGCAAGATTGCAAAATGTGCAAAGTCCCTTACCCTTGTGAGCACTGCTGGGGATGAGGATGTTTCTTTAATGAAGCAGTTGAAAAGTAAGCCCAATTTAGTTGAAGCAGAGATTAATATTGAGAGTTACCCAAGTACTGCAGAACCTCAGTCTCCTGATGCCAGAAAAACGAGAAGAAGTTTAAGGCTGCAGGCTTTTGTTGCAGAAGTTCAGGGTGCTCGGAAAAGGAGACGGTCTACCCAGACTCCCCTGAAACCTGCACATGGATCTGAAAATAATCCATCCCAGTCCACCTGCTCAAACCAACCTAAAGCAGATAATACAAATGTAAATGAAGATAATGCTAATGTTAATCAAGGTAATGCAAGTGCTGGACAGGTTCAGAGTGAACAAACAGAGACGTCTGTAAGGAAAAATGGGTGTGTTTGCACCAGCAGCTTTGAAAAAATTGAGACAATGGAGACAGTTGAGGAAGCAGCTACCTTTACTTGTATACCTGAGGCAAATGTCCCAGATCAAAGTTCACTTGTTTCTGTTGTTCCAGACACAGCTGATCAAGGTGGACAAAACGTACCTTGCTCTTCTGTGGCTGTTAGCTCGCCAGGTCCTTTAGTGGCTGATGCACCAGACTCAACCTTACCACTGAAACGTCAAGATTCTCCATCCACAGGGGTTGTTGCGCCATCAGTTGTACAGACGTTGACAGATGGTGTATTGATGTCTGCTGGCGAGAATGGATCTATGAATGTGGAAGGTGACGCCAATGACAGTGAGCTTGACACAGAACTACTGATGAAATCCTTCAAAGGCACCAAGAGAAAATCATTCCTCCTGGGCAGTCCTGAGCCTTTACATGCTGAAACCCAGCAGGATGCCCTGGAAAAGATTGTGGAGGAAGAGAAGCAGTTGCTGACCGAGATACCCGTCATCTCTCAAGACCGTGACATTAGAGCAGGTCTTGCAAATGTTTGTGAAAGTGAACAACCTTTGAATCCTTGTGTGCTTGCATTCTATGAGAAACAACCTCAGAGGTCTCCAAGTAGTTTTGGAAATACAGGTGTTGCAAGCATTAGCATACTCCAGGCAAAATCACCTGCTCTTGCTAAAGAAAATCAGGAGAATGCTTTTTTGAAGAGCACAACCAACAGTCCAAGTTCTGGTCTAAGTCCTAACAAGGTTGCAAGGTCTTCTCAAGATTCCAGGCTTTCTACAAATTCTTGCCAGCTATTCTTTGTTGGTACTACTCAAGATGTGGTACAAATCTGCAGTAGCAGGGGCCTAGGAAATCAGCAGTCTTCAAAATTAACAATACATCCGCCAAGAACATCTGATGTTCAGAAAGAAACCCAGGGGATTCATTGGCAGACAAAGGTTTCCTTAGACCCAATCAAAAGTTTAGACATCCCAGTAGGAGGTTTGCCAAACTCTGGAGTTCACAGTAATAATTTTGAGTCCTCCATTACCCCAGATGGCCTCTTACCAGAAGGTGCAGGGTCTCATGCACTTCAGATTATAGAACCTTTAACAAGTCAAAGCTTGGATAAGGTAAAGGAGATGGAGGCAGAGATTCTGTCACAGCCATGTGTGCAGAAGAAGAGGAAAGCTCAGAGGCTTGAGTCCTCAGAATCTGACCTCAGTGCTGAGGAAGATGACTTACCCACAATGGCTCAGATATTCAAATCTCACTGTTCACCCTCGCCATCTGGGCAAGAGGAGCCGCTGTCAGATTTAGCAAATCAAGATGGCCACCAGCTCCAAGAACCAAATCCAGGATTACAATCTCCAAGTCAACATAGTCGCCCTCACAGCGAACCAGCACCAGGAACACAGTCAAGTCAGTTGAGCCAGTGTGTAAGCCCTTCTCAGAATCGAGAGCATCTTGAGAATGTAAATGCCACCACGGTTGCAGCGGCTGTACAAGACGTCAATCTTCCTGAACCTCCCTGCAGAGAGGAATGGATTACTTCAAGCCAAGGATCTGTGGATCTCTTTGGGACACCAGAAGAAAGTAAGTAGTGACTTCTAAGATGTCATGATTTCAGTTATTTCAGTGGTGTTACTTTGATATGAACTTTGATATGAACTTTGAACTTAGTGTTGGTTTCATTTTGCATTTTTAGGTGAAGCAGTTGATGGTGTTTGTGGCAACGTAGCACTTTCCAGAGACTCATCCCAGTACTCAAGTGAGATTATTAACACACAGGTAAGGGGACATTTTTGCATTTTTATGTCTCATAAATCCCTTGAAGTGTGAAACCATGAAGATAACTAATACTATGCCATAGCACACAAGTTAGCAGTATTTCCTTTTAATGTTTAGGTAAATTTGTTGAATAAATAATATATATTTACATTGTAAAATGTAGTGATATTATATTTATTGGATGAAATCCAAACCCCTGTGAATTGCAGGAAAAATTTCACAGTACTGAAAGCTATGGAGAAAACCATAACCCATTTATGGCTTTTGTGTTGCTATCTACATTTTGAACAACGTGTTGCAAAGAAGTCTGTCATATTAACATTTTTTGAAAGAGTGAAGATCTGTTTCTTCTGATAGATGAAGGGTTATGGGTGACTGGTGGTACTACATTACTGTATTAACAGTTGACAAGATGATTTTTCTACCTGATACCAGGAAATCTTTAATAAAATGATGTTTATTATTTATAAGTAGATTTTTTTTGGGTTGCATATTGTGAGCTTTACAGAGATTCATTATTGTTTTACTGGTTGCCTGAGGTGAGCAGAAACTGTTCTGAGTCAAATATCTCCCATTCTAGATTGTTTGCATAAAAACACCATTGTTTAACATTTCAAATGATATTTTCCCAAATGTGTACAGAGGAACCATTTGAGAAAGCAACTTTGTCCTTTATGTTCTATTTTCTATTGAGAGTATTATGTTCCATGTTCCTGTCATTAATATAAAGATAGTGTAGATAAAGACTTTGGAAGGTATAGATAAAAATGTTAACCAGAAGGTCATGAAGGCATGTGAGAGTGATGGGACATGAGCAGCATTTCAGATTTTGAGGCCTTGTCCTCATGCTTTTAAACCAAATGCAATCTGACCTCTGTCTGTTTTTTTATGCTAAAGAAGGTTTGCATCTTGCTACACTGAAGACGGTACCCCCACCCCTCTCCCCCACACCTTCCGTCGCTTGCTGGGATATTATAATGATGGTTCTTTTAGGAGTTTCTTCACAGTTCTTTTAATATTTAATTTCTCAACTGCAGTTGTTTTCCTTAGCCATTTTAAGAATAAGCACTGCCCTCTGTATAAACTGTGGCTGTTTTCTTGAATTTGTTTAAAGTCCACATTGATGATTAATTGTGGACTATGCATATAACCATGCCTGTGGTTTCCATGTTTACTGTAAAAACTGTGTACATGTGGAATTCAACCAGTTTTTACACTACGCTACTTTAGAGTTTTATTCTTATAATAATATGTAGGAGGAATAATGGTGGTGTTATTCAGCATGTACATGTCCAGATGTTCCCACCAATACAATACACCTTTCTGTACTTTTTAGAGCTTTAAATATTTTACAAACCATTTTTTTATTATTATTTTTACTTAAATCTGAACACTGGAATCACCCTCTCAGCACCGAGGTCCACAAGGCACACACTCGTGAGAAAGACTGAGTTAATTCAGTGGAGCACAGTTTAGTGCATCTCATTGCACCACACAGCATGAGAAAAGTGCAGTATGGGACGTTTTTCCAGGCCTAAAATGACATTTGCGATGCTGTTTAAAAGCATAGTTTGATGAATAAATTAATGAAAGCAGAATTTCAACTTAATTTTAGACAGCTTATTATTTTATCATTGCATATATTTCATATTGTTTCATGTTTTAATGATCTGCACTCTATCTCTGACGGCTTTTGTCGCCACACAGTAACCAGCGCTATCCTGTCCGGTTTTATTCGGCACTTTGGGTGAGGATGGCTCACTTCAGGTCAGATGATTGTTGGTTGACACGTGGTTTTGATTGGGGTCTGGCTCGGGTCTGGTGCGGATTCAAAATGTTCTGGTGATGTTCTGAGCAAATTTTCAGGCCTGATTAAAGCTGCGGTGCTTCTGTTCTGTGTGCTGTATGTTGTGGTGGAAATCACTAAAGGCCTCACGATGCAATATTGTTATGGTGCGATGTTTAAAGACTAGTGATGCACTAAGTAATATGATATGGCAGGTGTATATATACGAGTACGTGTGTGTATATGTGGCAGGTAAATACAGGGTGATTCAAAAAGATTAATCCGATTTCAAAATGATTTATTTCACTGGTAAATCATTACAGAACAATGCAGGAAACTGTAAATGGTTTAAATGAGCATAAAGTTGATGTAATTTTACAAGTGCTCAGTATGAACCTCCTCCAGCTGTACGGACAACATCAGTCAAATTCATCCCATACTGGATTGAGCATGTCGGGCGTCGCTGCACTCACGGCTCTGTCAGTGCGATTTCGGGGATCATCCAGTGTTGTGGAACCAAATGACCCCCCTCTTTCAATTTGTATGTGATTGGTTCCTAGGTACCTCTCAGCTGTAAAAATATGCCGCTTTGAAATCAGACGAGTCTTTTTGAATCACCCTGTATTACAGATTTGACTCCAAAACATTGAATATTCTTGCCAATTTTCTCTCTCCCCTACTGTACAACTTTTCATCCTTAGTCCAAACTGCTTGAGTAAAGCAAAAATAAGTCTGGACTTCACAGCCCCAGTGCCTTTGAAACATGCTGTACATAGAATAGTTATTTATGGAGCAGTGCTTTGTAAATGTCATACAACTTGCATCAGAGCTGCTGTTGATGGAATCTCCACCAGATGGCAGTAAAAGAGTATTTGTAGCTCTTTCCTGAGTCTGAAGAGAAAAAGAATGTTGCATTACCACTTATAGAGGTACACTTCAATGTAGTCTTTCAGTGGTGACACTATGAGGTCTAGACCAGTGGTAGAAACTTTTTTAGAATTAAGCACTTTTCACTTTACCTGTATATATATATATATATATATATAGTGTGTGTGTGTGTGTGTGTGTGTGTGTGTGTGTGTGTATATATGGCTATGGCTAGACTGTTTTAGCCTGAATAAGTGGACACACAAAAGCATTACTTTTCATGGCTTTACAAAAACAAATCTTTCAAAACTAACCATTCAAGACTATTTTTTTTTTTAATCAAAATTTAGTTTGGATATTGTATGTGTATTGAATGACCTGGGGAGGCCTGGGTTTGATTCCCTGGCCAGATGACCAGGGTTCTTTCTGTGTGGAGTTTGTGTATGTTCCATTTGTGTTTATGTGGGTTTCCTCCCACAGTCCAAAGACATGCAGCCAGGCCAGTTGGGGATGCTGAATTGCCCCTAGGTGTGTGTGTGTGTGTCTGTATACACTGCTCAGAAAAATAAAGGGGACACTTAAACAACACAATATAACTCCAAGTAAGTCAAACTGTCCACTTAGGAAGCAACGCTGATTGACAATCAATTTCACAGCTGTTGTGCAAATGGAACAGACAACAGGTGGAAATCATTGGCGATTAGCAAGACACACTCAATAAAGGAGTGGTTCTGCAGGTGGGGACCACAGACCACTTCTCAGTACCTTTCTGGCTGATGTTTTGGTCACTTTGTTGGTGGTGCTTTCACACTCGTGGTAGCATGAGACGGACTTTACAACCCACACAAGTGGCTCAGGTAGTGCAGCTCATCCAGGATGGCACATTAATGCGAGCTGTGGCAAGAAGGTTTGCTGTGTCTGTCAGCGTAGTGTCCAGAGGCTGGAGGCGCTACCAGGAGACAGGCCAGTACACCAGGAGATGTGGAGGAGGCCGTAGGAGGGCAACAACCCAGCAGCAGGACCGCTACCTCCACCTTTGTGCAAGGAGGAACAGGAGGAGCACTGCCAGAGCCCTGCAAAATGACCTCCAGCAGGCCTCAAACGGTTAGAAACCGACTCCATGAGGATGGTATGAGGGCCCGACGTCAACAGATGGGGGTTGTGCTCACAGCCCAACACTGTGCAGGACGCTTGGCATTTGCCAGAGAACACCAGGATTGGCAAATTCGCCACTGGCGCCCTGTGCTCTTCACAGATGAAAGCAGGTTCACACTGAGCACATGTGACAGAGTCTGGAGATGCGTGGAGAGCGATCTGCTGCCTGCAACATCCTTCAGCATGACCGGTTTGGCAGTGGGTCAGTAATGGTGTGGGGTGGCATTTCTTTGGAGGGCCGCACAGCCCTCCATGTGCTTGCCAGAGGTAGCCTGACTGCCATTAGGTACCGAGATGAGATCCTCAGACCCCTTGCGAGATCATATGCTGGTGCGGTTGGCCCTGGGTTCCTCCTAATGCAGGACAATGCTAGACCTCATGTGGCTGGAGTGTGTCAGCAGTTCCTGCAAGATGAAGGCATTGAAGCTATGGACTGGCCCGCCCGTTCCCCAGACCTGAATCTGATTGAGCACATCTGGGACATCATGTCTCGCTGCATCCACCAACGCCACGTTGCACCACAGACTGTCCAGGAGTTGGCGGATGCTTTAGTCCAGGTCTGGGAGGAGATACCTCAGGAGACCATCCGCCACCTCATCAGGAGCATGCCCAGGCGTTGTAGGGAGGTCATACAGGTCATACAGTTCCCTTTATTTTTTTGAGCAGTGTGTATATATGTATGTATGTATGTGTGTGTGTATATATATATATATATATATATATATATATATATATATATATATATATGTGTGTGTGTGTGTGTGTGTGTGTGTGTGTATGTATGTATATATGTGTATATATATATATATATATATATTTTACACGTACTAAGAGTGCAAACCGCGCAAGCTTTGCTCTGTTTAGCTGAGTGGTTAAGTCAGGGATGTTAGTCACATTTTCAGTGTCCATTCTGTTACGATTCTGTTTCCGCTCGTATGCATAGACAAGGCCACGCTCTCAGGACTTTGTGTGCAGCAAGCCAAGGGTCAGCTCATTTAAGAAAGAATGAAAGCTTTGAACAAAAAGCTGCCAAATAATTAGCCAACTTCAGAAATCAATGTGTGTAATACAGTAATGCTGGAACAATTGATCTGTACAGAAACTTTTTTTTTTTAAATTAAATCATGATATACATTTTTTAACATACCACCCACTTCTACATATTTTTACAGCTATATGTACTTAAAACTGCTTTTCTGCTAAAGTGGCATCATGGATCAACACTTGAGTCTGCTGTCAATTTTCATATGACTCTAATGAGAGCTTGCATATCTGCAGTGTTGTGCACAAGTCAGAGACCAAACTTTAATTTCTACTCAAACCAGCCATTAGGTACCTGTTATTTATTTTTACTGTCACAATAGCAGGAAATATATGCAGTACTGTGCAACAGCTTTAGGCACTGGGGAAAATTAGATGCGAGTTGTCTCGATCTAGACATTAAGCATGTATTAGCTCAGAAAAGTACTATTGATGTTGTTTGTATTTATTCTAATAGTATACAGAATGATTAGATGTATGTCATGGTGTTCGTTTAATCTTTTCCCTGTCTCTCCTTGAAAAGGCCTAGATGTATTTGTAGTATCATCAGGTCCTGGTTCAGTTAATGAGTAGTTCATTATGTTAAGTGTGCTGGTGATGGAATTTAACAAATCTCTGTGATGGTTTGGGCCATCCGAGACCAATCTGGAACTGGCCTTTGGTTTTCAGCCCCGCACACAAGATTTCAGATACTTTAAAAAAAAAACAAAAAAAACTTTTTTTGCATTTAATCTTATTCTATATGACATTATCACAAGCAAAAACACAACCTGCTAAGATTAGAGCTTTACAGTTTGCTTCGGTGAGTTGTGATAGTTTTCAATACCTGTAAAGTTCAGCCTTATAAATTGGTTTAGCATTTTCTGCTTCTCACAATCCAAATAATACCAACGTGTCCAGTGATGCTGAGGTGGTGGTCATTCACTTGTTCTGATAATGTTGTTTCCTTTTCCTCAGTAAGAGTGTCTTGACAGCTCTGCATCCTTTCACACTCATAGCTCTGAGTTGTCTCCTCACAGTGGAAGGATGGACAGAAACACCTGTGATTATTATTTTTATTTATTTATTTATTTATTTTATTTTATATCTGAAGCAAGAGTGGATTTTCTCTTCTCTCTCAAAGATAAAAGCAGCAATAGTACGGTTTACTTGATGGTGACAGTTTTGATGGTCTACCAGGTCTTGCAGGTGGTTGTTAGGAGTCCCATTTCCACAGTGTGTTTTAGTAATAATAGGTTTTAGTCTTATCGGATTGTCTTATATCTCCTCCGAAATATTGATTTATGCTTTATTGCTGTTTTGATGTGAAATTAGATACATGAATGGTGGTCTGATTGTTGCATAGTTCTCTGTATTGGAATTAACACACTCATGCCTGTGCCACAGGGTACATAACTAGGCTACAACGGAAATGATGAAAACATAACCCTGTGAAAATGTACAGTGCTGGTGTAGAAATGTAATCAGGCTGTATTAACACATGACTCATGTTTCTGAATCATGTTCACTGGCCTGTTTTTAGTTATTTAGGTCATAGCTGATTATAGCAACCCACCACTTCATGATCACACCAGCAGTTCTAGAAGGATGAAGATGAACTCATTGCTTCTTCTAAAGAGTCCACCACAGCCATTTAAAGAGGCAAGCGTTCGCTGCTTGGCTCTGCTTAGGCTTACATTCATGATGACCATGTGGAAAAAAACACATGAACAGTCCATTGTTCACTGTTTAGCGAGTCGCTACCATCTTGCTGTTGTGCTGCTCTTCATGAAAAGCAGCGCTTGATGTGAATTAAATGAACAGTTATTGATCTCTGATGAGTTTCCCAAAAGCTTTGTAGTGCTGCTTGGTTAATATGATCATAAAAGTGTTCGTTAATTATCAGCTGTTTCTCAAAACATTGTTTACCTGAAGGAATGTGAACTGGCTTGTAACATAATGACTATCCGTTTGAGTGATGTGCTGTGATATATATCGAAATGTGGTGTATGGTTAAGAGTGGGCACTATGGAAGAAATCATGGTGCTTGAAGATATTTTCACAATGCATGGAGTGTATCACAATATTTGGTTTTCTATGGTTTGCAAACAGCAAGACGGTGCCACACTGCTCTGAAATGCAATAGTACAGTGTACACCGGTCAGGCATAACACTATATCCTTGTTTCTGCGCTCATTGTCCATTTTATCAGCTCCACTTACTGTATAGCTGCACTTTGTAGTTCTGCAGTTACAGACTGCCCTGTACGTCAGTGGTCAGGACCCCCATGGACCCTCCCAGAGCAGGGACTGTTTGGGTGGTGGATCATCCTCAGCACTGCAGTAACACTGACATGGTGGTGTGTTAGTGTGTGTTGGGCTGGTACGTCTGGACCAGACACAGCAGTGCTGCCGGAGTTTTTAAACACTCTGTCCACTCACTGTCCACTCTATTAGACACTCCTGCCTTTGTCAGCCCACCTTGTAGATGTAAAGTCAGAGATGATGGCTCATCTGCTGCTGCACAGTTTGTGTTGGTCATCCTCTAGTACTTCATCAGTGGTCACAGGATGCTGCCCACAGGACGCTGTTGGCTGGATATTTTTGTTTGGTGGACTGTTCTCAGTCTAGCAGCGACACTGAGGTGTTTAAAAACTCCAGCAGCACTGCTGTGTCTGATCCACTTAGACCAACACAACACACACTAAGACACCACTATCACGTCAGTGTTACTGCAGTGCTGAGAATGAGAACCACCCATATAGTACCTGCTCTGTGAGGGTCCATGGGGGTCCTGACCACTGAAGAACAGGGTAACAGAGTATCAGAGAAACAGATGGACTACAGTCTGTAACTGTAGAACTACAAAGTGCAGCTATACAGTAAGTGGGGCTGATAAAATAGACAATGAGTGTAGAAACAAGGAGGTGGTCATAATGTCATGCCTGATCAGTGTACAATCGCTGTTAGTCTGTAATTCTACAAGTTGTCGGTCATACTCTTGACTGAACAATGGCTGTACATGCTAATGTCTGCATTTTTAAAAGCCACCGTTGTTGGAACTTGTCCCATTTGTTTACCGAGAGAGCTCCTTCATTTATTTGCACGGCACAGAAGCCATAAGGGCCCTGTTCAGTCTGCTTATCTCACTGTTTACATACTTTACTCAAGAGTTCATAACTGATGCTTTTTTTATTTCTGCATTTGCATATGGTAAACAAACTACACAGCCAGTATAGCAGCTTATTGAAGGAAGGAGGGGAACAAACTGAATCTGAGCAGAAGAGTAAACTTGGTTGAAGTTTAGAGCAAGGGAAGAAGGTTTGATTTGTCAGTGCTTCTTTTCTGTGACAGCTTCTGACGAAAAAGTGTTGTTGGTGGATGAAAGTGATTTTTATTGAAGCCCCTTGAGGTGCAATATATTTTTTGGTTAAAAATGAAATATCTCTCTCTGTTTTTCTACCTCTCTAAGCAAAAAGAAGAAATGCAGCAGGAGCTGCGTAGGCTGGAACGGATGATGGCACTGGTGTCGGAGGCTCTGCAGAGGAAGGAGTTGGACTCAGGAGCCACAGCCCAGACAGAGGAGCCTGACCCTTCTCATTCGGATCAACACACAGGTACTAGGGTTGCACAGATGCCATATTGGCCGATATCAGAATTGCAGAGGGGGTAGTAGTAAAGTACAAGTAGTAAAAATGCTCAATGCACAAGATGTAAGACCAGTATTTCATGGGAAGGCAATAGTAGTGGGTGATATACCAGTTGGAATTCTTCCTAAAGTATTAATATGCCACAAATAAGCCAGATAACACAGATAGCCCTTTCTTGAATGGCTAAGTCAGGGATCTTTCACTCATCTGTCTCTGTGTAGTCAGGTACATCTGAATTCATTTTAGTCCAGGTTGTTATTGAGGCAGTGAATGTTAGAGAGATATATGGAAGGCAACACCAGTCTCTTAGGGGCCTTTAGCCTTGGTTTTGCCTTTAGTGTAGCAGCCCTCTAGCCAGGTTAATGTGTCCTGTGGTGCATCTCGGTGGGTCAGCTGCATCATAGAGTGGTAATTGGGAAATTAGCTGAATGACTATGAATCTTCACTGAATTCCAGTCTGACACTCGAGATGCAAGCGCAAGTGTACGGGTCTCACTTTCGAACAATTTGGATATAAAACAACATTTAGCACTGTTTTTGCAGAGCAAGAGAAGCTGCTGCATGCCTACATGTATGCATCCCAGGTGTATATACATATTGTTATGCAAAATAATTAAAAACCAAACAATATTTTCCCTTTACTTTAGTCATTAAAATATGATTATTACTGCTAATAGTAGTAATAATTTTATGTAATAAGTAAACAAATTAGATCCAAGTTTATTGATCCATATGTAGTGTGTATTCATCATCCAACAAGTAAATGCCCTTCACTTAAGTTTGGTAGGTTTTATTTGTGATGCAGAACATGATTTTTAACAAAATAAAATACAAGTATTATTGGTGACAGGGCATTCAGTCTTGCTGGCCCCAAGCTATGGAACAGTCTTCCCTCTGAGATGCATGCTTGTTCGACCCTGGCTATGTTCAGAGCTAGTCTTAAAACCCACCTTTTCCTGTGATTTTGTGATTTTTGTAAATTATGTGTATTGCTTTTATAATTTCTATGCTATTTTTAAATTCTTTTTAAGTTCATTTTTATCTTTTTTTTATTGTACAGTGTCCTTGAGTGTCTTGAAAGGTGCTTATCAAATTAAATTGTATTATTATTATCTGAAAAGTGGAAATGTATAAGTATCAGAACCTATAAGCTAGTTAGGTTAGTTACTTTATGTCGGCTAAAGCTTGTTTAGGTATTGCTGTCATATTGGCAAAAGTGGTATCAGTGCATCCCTATCAGGCCCACGCACACAACACTGGGTTACACTGAATTGCCCAGTGCTATGGCTGGACAATGTGGCCAAAAATATTATCTCTGAATGTTTCTTCATTTATTCAATAACAACAATTGGTAACACTATTTTCAGGAACACATACTGGGGCCTTTCTTGTTTACTTACAAAAAAATGTCACTTTTAAGTGAATTTTGTTTATGCTGGATAATATTTGCAGTTTCAATCAAATTGTTTTATGGGATACCTCAAACTATGAGTAAAAGTACAATAATGGTAGTCATACAGTGAAAAAACCACATTAGCAAGTCTGTTTGAGATTACATCACAACTTATCATGGACATTGAAGAACTGAAGAATGTTGGCATGACTCTAATTGGTAGGGCATAAGTTTAAATTATTTGTAAGCTATATTAGCCTCCTAGCTCCAGTGCAAAACTGGCCTTGGCTGATTGACTGTGATTGGGAAAGGGGAGGGCTATGTCCATTTGTTTTTTCATCAAACTGTAGGTTTAATTCATTCCCCTCCATTATTTGCTTAATATAATACTTTGCTTGTGCTAGCATTGTATCATTATTGTGTTTACAGTATTAACAGAAAAATATGGACAGAATACTCATTTGTATGTTGCAATAAGGGTTAACGAGCAATATCTTCAATACTGTAAACATGGACGGCTGCGGAGGCAGCAAGGTGACCAGAAGTAAATCAGAATTAAGTGTAGCCACAGAAACCAGTGTCACTAAGCAACAACTCAGTAAACTCAGTGGAGTGTCAGTCAGTGTCGGACTGTAGCTAATTGGCTACTAAGTGCTTATAAAATAACAGAAAAGCCATGAGGGACAGAAGAGATGACTTACTGTAGTCACTTTGCATGGCTGCTGTCTCTGGTGCCACTACTAGCAGAAGACATGTCTTTAGAAAAAAACCAACTAAATTAACCAGTACTTTTGTGTCTGTTGTACAAAGATCTTAAAACAGACATTTCTGTCCATCTTAATTTTATGGGCTTATAAGGATGTGTAGCTGTCAAAAAAGCTGTTACTCAGAAAAGGAAGTTGACAAAAAAAGAAGAAACTTTGTAAATCAAATAAAGAAGCCGCTGGTCTTCTCATGAAAATGGACTGACCAACGCAGACCTCAACGTCATTAGCCACATTAACATGAAGCCTAATAATCTGTTAATAATCTGACTAATAGCTTGTTCGGAATAGAACACGTCCATGTAAACACCTCAATCGGGAAAAAAAAAGTCTGATTGATGCCATTCGGAATACAATTTCTATCTGATTGAACGAGGTGGGTAATCCTGTAAATAATGTTCAATAGAAGGATAATATTCATGTAAATATGCATCTCATTACATTCCCAGCCGGAAAGTTTAAGTACGTTCAAACGTGGCGGGAGCAGGAACCGGTCTGCAAAGGAGATGAGATGAAGTTTATGCTTTAATCTTTAAAAGATGGTGGTGAGACGAACGTCCAGCTTATGTGTCTCAGGATGTCTTCCTCTCACCCTTCTTTAATAAGGACATGTGAAGTACATTTTTCTGAGTCTGACATCATTTTAAAGCAAATAAAAACACAAGCACTGCTCACTGCTACTCATCTCACTCTGACTGGGCACACGTGATGCTCATTGTCATGGTAATGTTTACTCTAAGTGGTTCTCTACACATAATTTTGGATCAGGTTACTTGTAGTGAGCATGTAAATGGAGGTTTTCCACCACGTTGTTCAGCAGAGTGATCATATAAACACTTCAGTCTTAAAATGAATGTGTTTGGGCTTTCATGGATTATGAGAAGCAGAAAATGCAGAGCCTGCTCCCGATCTTTGGAGGTCTGGAAAAATATCCTGCAGATTTCTTTAACAAGCTGTAAGCAGGTCTCCTGAAACCAATGGGAGCTAATAGTGAACACACCGAAAACCTAACCTAACATTTTTTTATAATTTAATTAAATATATTGTTGTCTCTGGCGTTTCTTTAGGGCTTTGTGTTCTGTATTGCTTTTTCTACTCCTCCGAAGCAGGGACTGTGAAGCTTCCCATCCTGGAAGACATTGACGCTGCATAGTTTAGTGTTTACCTTGCTTAACCGCTTCCAGATGAACTCGTGAAATGCTTAGTAATGAGCTGAATGAATTGAATCAGGTGTTTTAATCAGGGAAAATGCTAAACTCTGCACTCCACGATTAGAGTTGGACACTTTGGTTTGAAGCCTACAGACAGATTCCTGATGCAGTATTAGACTGACCACTCTAAACTTTTGTTTTCCAGCTGCTGACCTCGGTGAGGCTGGCCGGCGCGTTCCTGGAAACCCGTCGGACAGGTACGTAAATTAAATTGCATTTAGCTGCACTACCTTTGGCCCTTGGTCACAAACAAACCACAGTACAAATAGTATCTGTCAGCAGATCCACCAACCACTTCACTTTCTAATTAACACTGAAGGAATGGCAAAAAGTGTGAGCGTGTATGTGTGTAGGACTGTTTAGAGGGTGATAAATCTCTGTAGACAGGTAGATAATCTCCGAGAAGAAGCCTGGATGGGCTTATGCTGTAAAGAAAAAAAAGTCATTAATGGATGCAACTTATTTGTCATTGAGAGTACTTGGAGGGGAAAATCCGTCGCCACTGTAATTTATCTCTTTCACTCCGGTGCGCCGTCCAACCCAACATGCGCACAAACACAAGCCTCACAATGCCCTAGAGCTTTATCCCCTCGAACGCAGAGGCCCATGGGGTTGCACAAATCACGGGAAGGAACTGCTGTAAACTCTCCAAAGCGTCTTGCACGTTATGTAACAGATGGCTTTGTCTTATCCATGGTTGTAGCATCATAACATGATGACGTCTTTATGCTTTATGGTTTAGTGCAGTAGCTTTATATTTATTTAATGGGGTAGTTAACATTTCTTGATGTTTGTGGTCTCATTATGTTTTTTTATATATATATAAAATATGAATCTTAATCAATAAATTATGAGTAATTAGAGAAATCTTAATGCCTCCCCTGTTTAAAAGGGTTACAGGGTCACATTTGAATAAAAAAATTCTACATTTTTCATTTATTGAGATGTAAACAAAGTCTCAGGTTTCTTTAACATGTAATTTGAGCAGGGGCACATAGACGTTTGCATATGGCTGAGAGTGTACAGTTACAGGTACAGATGTCTGTGTATTTCATTGTCATTTATTTAGTAAGACATTAAAAAACAATTGTGTTTGTCCAGAAAAGCCTTAATAACTGTGCTGATATTCTCAATGAATTTGCATGTTTCCACAACCCTAACATTACGCTGTATGTAGTGTAATAAACTCCCAGTGCCTTGCATGTACATTTCCAGTTTTAGATTCTGAAGGCTGTTATTTATCGCTAACAATTAATGCATAGCACGGCTGCCGTTCTCTCTCCTCAGGCAAAGTGGCCCTGATTCTGGCAGAGATCACGTCTGCGTGCCCCCTAGCCCCAGAGCTCCAGACGGCTTGGAAGCCCCCCAGTCCCACGCTCCTCTGACGAGAGGCCAGGCAAAGACGGGTGAGACTTAATAAAATAATTCCATTAACATGCTGCATTCGCAAAGCAGTTATTCAAGGCAATGAAGTACTCAAACAAAGTTCTTACTTAATTATAATTTAAATACGTTTAAATTACTGAGCTCCGTGTTCTACGTTGTTCTTGTTGTTGTTTTTTTTTTTTTGTTTTTTTTTTTGTTTCCCCAGTCTTCCACTTTTCTCCTATACAATCTTTGTGGCTAGTTTGTTTGTTTGTTTGTTTTGTTACCAAAAGCTGCCATAATATATTTTCACAAGACCGTTTTCCAAGCTCTCTTTATACCTTAAAATGTACAAAAAAACAGTCTGGTATTATTACTGTGCCTCTGGGTCTCTAGTGCCAGGGAGCAGTAAGTACAAAGCACAGCTGTAGCACATGAGAAGTTTTTTTTATTAATTTATTTTTTTAAAGCACACATAAACAACTGAAGTTCCTTTAATGGACACGAAATGAACATAATTTAGAGTTTATTCAGTTTAGTAACAATTAACTTCCTCTTCAGAAACAGTTTTTAATCAGTTATAATTCATTATAATAAGAAATTATAATCATTAAAATACACCAATCAGCATTATTGCCTTGTTTTCTACACTCATTGTCCATTTTATCAGCTCCACTTACTGTATAGCTGCACTTTGTAGTTCTACAATTACAGACTGTAGTCCATCTGTTTCTCTGATACTCTGTTAGTATCAACCCCTTGTAAAATGTGTAACACTGTGCACTACTTTTTGTCCATCTGATGCGTCCAGTGAGCATCAGATGAGAATCTGTAACCTTAAGTGTCAGATTTGTTATTTTTATTTGTTGCTTTTTTTAATACTGCTGTAATCGGGGTGTTAAACATGTGCATAATACTGTATCGAATGGTGTCCAAACATCTGCTTATGACTGTAATTGGAGGCGCTCAAGCTTTTGCATTCGATTGTAGTCAAGAATGTCGAACATTTGCATGCAGAGTAGTCGGGGTGCATCTGCATATGACTGTAGTCAACGGTGTTCAGACAGTTGCAAACAGGGTAGCCAGGGGTGATGGATCATTTGCATACCACTGTATTTTGGACGTGTTTAAAGCTTAAGTTGGGGGGGGTTTAAACATTTGTGTACGACTGTAGTGGGAGTATATGATCTGACTAGGTTTGTGGAATTTTTGTACGATAGGGAAGGTCAGAAAGTTCTTGTGTTTTTGATGGATCTGACTCAGCTGGTATGCACTGAAACAATGAGTGCATTTGCATGCGCTCAGTAATCCGCTCATAAACAGAATTATGCAGTTGTCTGATTATTCAAATGGTCTTGTAAACAGCATATTCTGATTTCTCAGATTGGAGTAAGGTCTAGACATCCGATTACGAAATTCATTTTAGCTTTAGGATTTTAGCTAATCAGATTTCTCAGTGCATGTGAGCTCTTACTCTGATTTCTTTCGGATTTCTCAATCTGTGCATGTGCGAGAACAGACCGTGGCACCCAAAATAAGCAAGCAGGGTCACCGTGAGACACAACAAAACACTTTTGACGCCACGCTGAAATCGCCTACGTTGTTGACAAAATTAAGGATTTTAAATATTCATCTTCTAGATGATGTATGTTTGTGCCGTTTCACCTAAATATATAATGTTAAAAAAAAAATTTACGTTAAGTTTACGTCACGGCTTCTTCTGTGAGTTTATTGGCTGGTTGCAAAGCCGAAATCCGATTATCGTCTGACTCATGTAGACCTGGAGTGATGTTGAGAACGAGTGTTTGGGTGCTTTTTCAAAAACTCTGAATATTCAAAGCCTGTAAAATACTGTTCATATCAGCTTTATTAAAACATCCGACTAGATCATTTGTGAAGCAGAGACAGTGCTGTACTTCACTTCAGCGTACAGTGTCATGTCCTACACTTAATACAGCCAAGCTATGTATTTGCTTCGTTGATCCATTTAAGTGAGATTTTTGTACCACATTTACGTCGATGTTTTGTTTTGCTCATTGAAACCCCATTTCTTGAGCCATTATCACGATTAGCTCTCTACTGAGATCCTTACTACTGAGTTCCTTCTGAGTCCAGCTGAGAGAGATGCCATTAGAGACGTTCATAGTTAACATAATTTACCACTTGCTGTGCCTCGGAGGCTGTTGCACATGAAGATCCTGTTGAGTTATTCCTCTCTGATATAATGAGCTTTTGTTCACTTGGATCTGGAAACTGAAGAGCTCTTTTCATGAATGTTTAATGAGTTTAATGAGTTTTTCAAGCATCGTTTTACTGACTTTTCTTTTACGTACGGGATAATTACTGTTTGAAAACTTTCCTGCAAGGACTTTCCATACACAATCAATCACTACCATCCACTATTTTTGTTAGTACGCAATGTGGTCTTCGTTGCAGCGTTATACAAGATAATTCATCATCCAGTTTCTACTTCTTTCTTTGAACTTGGAAGACAATTCTCCAAGTCAGAATACCTTAGCAAAGTTCTTCCCTACATGAATGTCCTGAGTGGACTTGGAATCTTATTGTAGAAGGTGTGTTAAGAGATTCATGTGCTAAAAATAAAATGTACACATTTCTTCCTCATTGATTCACCAAAACATGTTGATTAGCCAAAACTTTGGGTGTCAAATAAGTTTATCATCTGTAAAAATGTATGGACAAAAGAATGTTCCATAGCTAAAAGCAGAGGTCGCGCAGAGGTCCATGTAGCGTCAAAACCAAATAATGAAGAATATTCAAGGAATCATCTGGCCAAAATTAAAAAAATAATAATAATTTTAAGATTTGTCTCGGAGAAATAAAGCAGATCTCAGTATTATATTAATGCAGGATTATTGATTTCTGAATTGTTTCTCCTAAAGCCCCCTTAGACCAAGAGGAGATTAACATCAGCATTTCACTGTGAGAAGTTGTGGTGATGAATGAGAAGTACACGAGTTCTCCTTCTGCGCTGACAGACTGATGAGAGAGTTCTGAAATACTGAATGGAGCTGTATACGAGCTCTTATACTTTTCTTATGGAGATATTATTCAGCCGAGACTGGGCTGAGATGAGTCAGACACTAAAGAGTGACAATATATTGATCAAAATGAGAAAATCTGAGTTTTATTTCTCAGGAGCTGAATTTCAGAAACGGGAGAAAAGGGCTGACGTCTCGCTCTACTTTCAAACTGGACTTAACTGCGTCTAGGAAAAGTACCTGAGATCAAGAGGAGATCTCAATTAAAACATTTCATTTCTTTTCTAGGGAAAAGATCTTCTGGTAGTGTATCTTGAAGTTGGGAGGAAGTTTTGGGGAAAAAATTTTTGGGTTGTTTTGAATTTTTTTATTTATTTCTCCTGTTATCCAGTGAAGGCAGAAGGAAGCCAGAATTTTTAACATTGCTGCTTGGGGCTGATTGTCTCATTGGAGCCATATAACTGTCATAACGGTGTTCAAGTCATCATCGAGGGATTACTCAAACAACAGAAGGGACTCTTCAGATGAGAAGGACAACAGGCTGAGATTAAAAGTTAGCAAAGTACCTTCCAGGCTGTCTACATATCTAATTTTGGCTACTTGCTGTATCTCTGGTTGAAAGGGTTTAAAAGGTGCTTCTGGTGACCATTTCCTATTGTTTTCTTTATAATTTGATTTGGTGACTATAGTCAACAGTAGACCAACGGTTTTTTGTGTTCATTAAGCGATGGATCAGGGGCTAGGCTAGCAGTCACGATGAGTTGGCACCATTAGTTGACATTTCTGATCATTCTTGATCATTCTAATCTTGAAAGTTTTACTGGGACAGCAGGGAGGTTTGGCAGGGTGGCATGCTTAGACAGTTTTCATTTACAGGACAGTATCTGTTTATATAGTTCAGAGCTATGTAGTGCAAGATAATATAATGTAAAAAATGTTTTTTTTCCCCAGTTTTTGATATCATTTGAAAATACCTGTTTCCTTTTCCATTACATGTAAATTTCATGATGTAAGGACTAAAAGTAATGGACAAAAATGACAGGGGTGGCCGGGATTACATTAGAAGTAAAGTATGTTTTCTCCTTCTGCTGTAAAGTTACCATTTTGGAGAAGAGGTTTTCTTCTTTCTTCTGACAACAGCGATAATAGACCACCCATGCAACCATGTGATAACGAAACAAATGTCAAACAAAACGGCAAAACTTCAGCAACATGTATAGTTTATCTACTCTGAACAACTGTAACTGGAGAATAATTCAAATGTTGTACTTGGTAGGCGTCACTCTGTCCTAATCCGAAATACTTCTACTGTAATGAGGCAGAAGTTGGAAATATTACATGCTGGACCACCAAAACAAATTTGTAGCCAAAAGCTGTGAAGCGGTTGTAATTTGCAATTTAAATCAAGACTTGGTGACTGACAGACTTTTTCTAATCGAGACTGCACATTGTCTAATCTTGCCTTGAGATGAATTTCAATGCAGCAGAACACACAACAAACTGACCCACAAATGCAGCTGTAGGTATCACTGTTTATTTTATTCATTCATTTAGATGTTGTTTGTGTCAGTACATGGGATCTACATGTAGCATTGTCATGGAATTTAATCTAGTAAATATTAGTTGCTTTATTTTTCTTCGAATAGTACATTCATTATTTATTTATTTATTTTTCTTGCACTGCTTTCGAGTTTTTAGAGTATAAGCACATTGTATTTTATAAAATTAGAACGGTTCTTTTTCAGCAGGATTATGGCAGTATGTGTCCATTTAAAGTCCTGACAGGCCAAAACTCTGTAGGCTTCAGCCACTACCTCAATTCACACACCTGACTCACCTCATCATCTAATCAGCAAGGCCTTCATGAGCTGAAATTGAGGTAAACACGGATCTTTGCAGCATTCTGGACTAGGAGGTTGCCAGTTTGACATGCCAGGTCTATACAGTGGTTATGTACATTCCAATGTGTGTAACAAAGTGCATGTGCAGCTGAGGGATGTGAGAAGGGTCCCTGTTGAGGAGGAGGAGGAGGATGGTCTGTGAAAAGAAGCTGTGGAGGTGGCAGCTGGTCAGAGTCTTCAGGGCTCTCGCTACGATGGAAACCAGTGGAAGAGAGCGGGGTTGGCATGAGGGGTCAGCCCTGATTTTCCCTGGCGCTCTTCTTCATCCTAGATGAGTAAAGGTCCTCAAGGGTGGAGAGGCGAGAGCTGATGATTTTCTCTGCGTGTCATGCAGATCGCTGTAGTTTACTGTGAGTGACGATGCAGAGCCGAACTAGATGGAGATGGAGGATGTAATAATGGACTCTACCGTGGCAGTGTAGAGCTTTGTGCTGTGAGCTTTGTGCTTGAGGCTGTCCAAATGTCTCACGCTGTTGGGCCTTCTTCCTAAACTGCAGTGCTGTTTCTGTCCTATTTGAGATCCTGCTGAATGGTGGTGCCCAGCCCACCAGAGCAGTAGGGTCAAACTAGGAAAGTGCATCAGCGGCGTTAAAAGTTTCTTGTGCTGTGCAGAGAAGATCATTGGCTCTCCACCCTCCATTGACAAGACCTTTACTCATGTAGGATCCCTCACACCATGGTCACTCTCGCTTCCAGCGGTTTTCATCTCAGCGGAGACTAGGGGTTCCACAATTTCAGATTTTTTGAAATCAAGAAGTTATGTGATGAAAGTCGAGTCGATATTGAATCACTGATGACATCAGGAATAAAACCACAGTAGAATGCTTTGCAACAGGTGGCCTAAAAATATAGCAAAGTCAAATTCCACGTCAGTGAAGCGTGATGTGTCCTTTCCAACAAGCCCTGGATTGTATCGCTAGCCTTCAGGGTTTTTGTGCAGACAGAACCTTATTATTCTAATAACGAGTGTGTCTGCATGCATGCAATAATCCAATAACTGCAAAAAAAAATCAGATTTTGTCAGTGATATGATCAACACGTTTACATGCACTTGAGTAACCAGACAAGCAGTAATCGGATTTCTGCTTTGCTACCAGCCAATAAATTCACATCAGACGTGACTTTTTATTATATTTAAATGTTTAAATCCCTTATTTTGTTTGCTTGCTTATTTCCGTTAGCGACGTCTGTTCTCACACATATGCCGACTGAGAAATCTGAAAGAAATCAGAATAAGAGTTCATATGCACTGAAAATCTGTTTATTGAGCTAAAATCCAGCCTCTTTATCAGATTTCTTCATCGTATTTCTAGATCAGAATATGGTGTTTACATGACTGTTTAAATAACCGGATAACAGCAGAAATCCGATTATATGCATGCTCTTAATGAGAGCTCTCAGAATTAGAACATTCTGTCTGCGTTTGGCTTTAGATCTTAACATTCAGCGGTCAACAATATCTCAAGGCGATGACTGATATGAACGCTAGTTGTACTACATGAGAGTATTGCAGCTCTGAAAGTGAAGTCTTTGATCCACAGCATTTTAAATCTGCACTAAAAGCAGATAGAACCTTTTATTCAAAGCTGCCAGTGTTGCAGCACTTATGTTGCATCAGAAAAATGCGATTAAAAAAAAAAAAAAACGAAATTATTGCGCTATTATGTTTTTGTCAAATTGCTCACCCCATGTCAAAGTGGCTCGTTCTGCACACTCGTCATTGTTCGCTACATCCCTTCATTTTCCCTTGTGCTGCCCTGCCTCTCTCACTCACTGTAATAACAGTCTATTCTCCTTGTTTACTGTCTTTGCCTCGAAAACCATTTAAACCTCTCCATTGCTTGACATTCTAAACCCGCTGCACCCAATCGTAGGATAATTCCAATACAAAAGCAGCAAGAAAAACCCAACATCCAAAGAGTTCCACGTCCAAATTGTACTTTAGCGTTTACTCATGCATTTATTTGACATGAGGCTTCTCTGAGGATTTGCATACATTCATGTAAGGCATTAAAGCGTTGTTTGCTGGCCTGTCGGAATGGGTTTTGTTTTTAGCAGCGGTAAACGTCCCCCTAATGCGAATATATTGCGCGGAGATTACCATGAAAGCATTCTTCTCTGGGGAGGCTGTAAGGAGTGGAGCAGAAGGCATGATGCTAATGTTTAATTGAGTCTAAAAAATCCCTTCTGTTGCCAACAGAGAGGTTTTTTTTAGGGGAGTTGTAGTTGTGAAGACATGCATTGTTCGCCGTCTTTTTTCAGGGGAAAACATTGACGTTTTCTAATGAATTTATGAAGAGTTTTCTGAGGATGGAGGATGGAGTTTTCTTAATTGGAACCTATAATTTTTGGTGCGTCATATCAGAGGATGTTTGAAAGAGCATAAGTGAATGTGCTTAAAGTATAATTACAGGGTTTTCCTTCCCTTTTTTCTTTTTCTTTTTTTGAATGGCTGGTGGAGGCACTTGCACTAATTCTAGGCCTTGTTAAAAAGCTTTTGCATTCATTATTAAATGCTGGCAGTAGAGTGATTGTTCTTTAGAGGCACAAAGACGTATCGTGATGTAATGGTTGTTAAAAAAAAGTTGGCAATCCAACAAGCAAGGAATTTTTTTTTATTATTCTTTTGGAATGTTGGATTTTTTGCAAGGTTTGAATCATTTATAATGCATTAAAATAATAAATTAAAATCATTAAAGTACACCAATCAGGCATAACTAATAATTTATTGCCTTGTTTTCTATGCTTGTTGTCCATTTTATCAGCTCCACTTACTGTATAGCTGCACTTTGTAGTACTACAGTTACAGACTGGAGTCCATCTGTTTCTCTGATACTTTGTCAGCCACCCCTTGTAAAATGTACCCTATCAGAGCAGGTACTATTTGGGGGTGGATCATTTTCAGCACTGCAGTAACACTGATGTGGTGGTGGTGGTGGTGGTGGTGGTGGTGTGTTAGCGAGTGTTGTGGCAGTACAAGTGGATCAGACACAGCAGTGCTGCTAGAGTTTTTAAGCACTCTGTCCACTAACTGTCCACTCTATTAGACACTCCTAGCTTGGCAGTCCGCCTTGTAGATGTAAAGTCAGAGACAATAGCTCATCTGCTGCTACACAGTTTGTGTTGGTCATCCTCTAGTCCTTCATCAATGGTCACAGAACTATTCACAGTGTTTAAAAACTCCAGCAGCACTGCTGTGTCTGATCCACTCAGACCAGCACAACACACACTAACACCACACACATCAGTGTTACTGCAGTGCTGAGAAAGATCCACCACCCAAATATTACCTGCTCTGTGAGGGTCCATGGAGGTCCTGACCACTGAAGAACAGGGTAAAAGGGGGCTAACAAAGTATCAGAGAAACAGATGGACTACAGTCTGTAACTGTAGAACTACAAAGTGCAGCTATACGGTAAGTGGAGCTGATAAAATGGACAATGAGTGTAGAAACCAAGGAGGTGGTCATCATGTTAGGCCTGATTGACAGTACTAAATACTCTCTCCAATAACATTTGTGCATTCAGTGTATTGTTAAACACCTAATAAATCAAGCAGAATAATTCTGAAATTTGAGGTGTCATGATGTATTGAATCGTTTTCTAAAGAATCATAATTGAATTGAACTGTGGTGAGGTCGGAGACTATCCACCGCTATTGTTCCTGTATGTAACCAGCAGGGCAGCAGACCGGAAGAGGCAGTCAGAAATCTTGGAACAGCAGAAGACGGTCATTGCGGAAGTTGGAAGCTGGGCCAGAGGTCAAAGATCACAGTGTGGTATCGGAGGATTCGCCTACAGGATCAATGAAGGGAAGAGAGGCAAAAGAACCCCAGAGAGAAGCCTCAGTATCAGGCAGATTGGGTATCAGCAGCACAGCTGGCAAGATGGAGTTGGTGTCTTCTGGGCTGAGTGCCAGCGAATTGGTGAGATATTGTGTGTGTGTGTGTGTGTGTGTGTGTGTGTGTGTGTGTGTGTGTGTGTGTGTGTGTGTGTGTGTGTGTGTGTGTGTGTGTGTGTGTGTGTGTGTGTGTGCACATGCAGAAGAAGGCTTAAAGTTGTAGTTTGGCTAAAAATTGGTATGATGGTATGATCCAAACCTCATGCCTGCCATTACACACCTGCCTGAGTTTGAGTTGTCTGACACTGTATTACACAGTGTCACCTATTAAAATAGACATAGCTAAAATCAGTAGTAGCAGCGATCTTGAAGCCTGAATTTGATAAAAAAAAGTAACTTGGCAAGTGAAATGATCTAATCATTAAATCTAATCAATATATCTTTTATTTCTCGTTTCATTTTGAAATGGACGTAGACTGTTCTATGATATGATAATTCAACTATTTCTAAATGTTTTTTTATCTAGGTTTTTACTTTTTTTGTTCATCAAGGAACAGACAAGGTAAATGTACCTTCAGAGGTTCAACAGTGGTTTTATGGTCTAATTGTGAAGTTTTTCCAGGAGAAAAGTTTGTATTTGTACCTTTTCATTACATAATGTTTTAAAACAGAACAAATAAATAAAAGCCTGGAGACGAGACAGGGTGTGTGGAGTCAATACAACAGTTATGTTCCCTGACTAAAGGTCCCGAGATGTACCGTTCAGGGGACCACTCCAGTGACAAGAGGGGTATTGCCTCAGTGACAGTCTCGTACCTTTATTTCTGAGAGCATGATGATAATATTATTATTATCATCTTTTTTTTTTTCCAAAGAAGCTGAGTTTGAGAAAAATCACACACACCCAGGCATTCCTCCAACAGACGGGGGGAAAAAAGTCCCCGATCAGTCTGTATTTCCCTGACACACTGTCTGTCCTTGATGTTTTTTCGTCAGAATAAAAGTATATTTTGAAGAAATAAATATCCTTATCTGTGTATTTGCTTTGTATGTTTCTTTTCTTGTTGACCTTTCTCTTTCTCTCTAAAGGCCATGGTGAAGAAATTTGCGAGAAAAATGCATGGCAGTTTAAGTAGAGAGATGACCCCCAATACATCCCATGTCATCATCAAGACGGGTATGGTCCCCCCCTCTACACATATACAGTCAATAATGCAGCCAATTCATGTATTTCTCATCAATTTTTTTTTTTTATTTAGTGTCTTCTCTCCTTCCAAGAAGGGTCGCGTTCTCCTCCAGACTGGCACCTTTTAAAATACACATGCACACACCCCCACACACACAGTCTTCCAGTGGTAATTACTCCCACTGTTGAATTATTTTTATATCAAAGCCATCCCTTCCAAAGCAGCATATTAGCAAGCACCATTAAGAAACTCTCTTTAATGACTGTGTTGCCCAGGCAACCGGCTCAGGTCCTTGATCTTTCTGGGGGAGATGGGCCCAAAAGGTACAGGAGAGCAAAGCTTTGAGCCATTTAAAAAAGGACAACTGGGTAGTGTGTTCGGGGGGGACTCACTTTTTGGTAGGCTCCCAAGCTACCTGTGAAATTCACATATAAACTGTTTCATCATTTCCTTTAGAACCAGTGACCCTCTGAACTTCTCAACAGGTCTAGACATCATAGCTCTCACATTTCAGCTTCAGCCTGACTGGAATGGTGCACTCTAGGGATGGAATAATTACTGATTTTAGTGAAAAGTCGTTAATTCTGTGGGTGACTCAAATCATTTGCACAGTTTTTGTTACGCTGGTATTCAATTCTATGTATAGTATTCAAAAGCGTCTTTTAAGCCACAAAAATTGTAGCCTAGAAAACATTTCATCAGTAAAGGCATTTTAAAAGAAGAGTTATTGTTTATAATGTTAATATGTGGAAAAAGTCAAATAAATAAATAAATATATTTTTTAAAAAAAACATTTCCGTCCACATCACCTCATCTCAGAGTAGTGCATCAAGTGAACACCAGCACTGCCACCGCCGTTCTTTTTCCCCAGTAGTGTCGTGTGGTGGTGAAGTTCTCTATAGCCGAAGACATTGCAGGCTGCAGACTGAGAGACGCATTCTGCAAGGTGGAAGTAAATACAGTTTCAGCTGTTCTGTTGCTTTGCATTGTGTCCTCTGAGCTCGGTACCAGGTTCAGGAGAACAAGCTGCGCTAGACAAGCTGTGTTTCAGACATATTCAGACAGGCCTGTATCTCCAACAGCTCCTCAGTCCTTTAATCTGTGTAGTTCTGCTCTGATTAAACAGCTATGATTTCATTATTAAAACTGGTAAACTAGCCAAATAAAATAGTGCAGTAAAATAAATGAAAGCAAAAACTCAATGACCTGGAACTAAAACCGTGAGGCTAATAAATGAAATGATAATTCACTATTGATTTGTAGACAATATAGGTAGCTTATAAAAACTGTATTTGAACGCTATGTTCGCAGCATCCATGGCAACATCTAGCGTATAAGCTGCTGGATTTTAGCCTATTAATTTGTTTCCACCTACTATATCTATTTTGAACTGGAGTAGTTAACATACTTAAAATTGTGACCTTTATGTTTCATATACAACCCCAATTCCAGTGAAGTTGGGACGTTGAGTAAAACATAAATAAAAACAGAATACGATGATTTGCAAATCCTTTTCAACCCATATTCAGTTGAATGCACTACAAAGACAAGATATTTAATGTTCAAACAGATAAACTTTATTGTTTTTTGCAAATATTCATTCTTTCTGAATTTGATGCCTGCAACACGTTCCAAAGAAATTGGGACAGGGGCGTGTTTACCACTGTGTTACATCACCTTTCCTTTTAACAACACTCAGTAAGCGTTTGGGAACTGAGGACACTGATTGTTGAAGCTTTGTAGGTGGAATTCTTTCCCATTCTTGCTTGATGTACAACTTCAGTTGCTCAACAGTCCGGGGAGTCACATTTAATCATGACACTCACCTGTTTCCAATTAACCTGTTCACCTGTGGAATGTTCCAAACAGGTGTTTTTTTTTGTTGCCCCATCCCAACTTCTTTGGAACGTGTTGCAGGCATCAAATTAAAAAAAGAGTGAATATTTGCAAAAAACCAAACTTTATCCATTTGAACATTAAATATCTTGCCTTTATAGTGTATTCAATTGAATATAGGTTGAAAAGGATTTGCAAATTATCGTATTCTGTTTTTATTTATGTTTAACACAACGTCCCAACTTCAGTGGAATTGGGGTTGTATTTATGAAACCAATGTTATTGTTTTTAAGGAGATTTTAAGAGTATTGGAGTACTCTTTCGGAAATAATAAGTATTCAACGCCTTTAAAATACTGTTTAGGCCCTAAATAATTCAGAAAATTCTGTATAATTGTCATATTTAAAGAAAAAAGCAAGAATAGTTGTAATTTTATTCATTGATATCATGATAGTTATTTTTTTTTTCCTTTTTTTTTTACTGTCCCATCCCTAGTGCGCACTCTTGTTGTCAGATGCTCTGCGTAGGAACAGCATGCTGGCTAATTTGTTTTTAATGCAAGTCTAATGACTGCAGTGCATCTCTGTGGTGTTGCTCAATGAGCTTACAAGATAAAGTGATGTTTTTCAAACAGATTTTAGTTTTTCATATTGTTGGCATGCAGCCAATTCCTTCCTAGAGTCTTTAAGCACTTCCACCTGATTTTGATGACTGTCCTGATGAACCACCTGCATCAGTTTCGTCATTGTTCTCAGTGATCAAACATCATTGACTTATACGTTATATATGCAAAATGTGATCTTGACCTTGATGTGTGCAAAACAATATACTAAACATTGTTAACTGTTATGTCAACTGATGTTTCTCTAGATGCTTTTAAGACTGCTTTACATGCATACCTATTTAATAATTTTCTCGACATATTCTAGTCAGCTTTTTGTTCTAGCCGTAGCACAGAGCTTGTGTTAGTCCATGTTTTGAATGAACTTGGGCTCACTATAGATTCAAATAAACCATCCAGTCTGGTCTAATACGATCTCAATACAGCAGTCTATACATTTGATTTGACAAGATTCAGATTCATTGACTTGGGTAGGCTTCTTGTGCACTGCTTTAGAATGGTTTAAATCATATTTAACAAACAGTTTCTTGGGAAATCATCAGTCTAAAAAAGTATTTCCTGGCGTTCCACCAGGTTCCATTTTAGGACTGCTGCTTTTCTCACTGTACGTTCTATCTCTGCAAAATGTGATCAAGAATCATGAGTTAGAATTTGGTAGTTATGTTCATGAATTCTGACTCAAGTATTGAGTTCCATTTCCTCTTAAAGTCAAGGCTTATAAATTGTGTTAGTGGATATCAGAAAATTGTAATTGCATCATTTGCCAAATCTAAAGTAAGAAACCTTGGAGTAAATTTATATTCTAAACTTTGTTTCATCACTCACGTAAATCATGTTATTAATATTGCATTTTCTTCTTCTTATTAAGCTATTTTCCTGAAAATAACACTAGAATACATTCAAATAAGCATAAATGCAGTGAGAGCTAACAAGAATATTGTGTGTGAAAGAACTTTATCAATATATTGGTAAAAAGAACACAGTTAAAGGAGCAGAGGTTTGGTTCTTGACTTCTTGCTACACTCCAGCCATTGCATAGATTTGTTAAATTCATTCAGAGGTACTTCATTTCATTTAATAATGGATTGATTAAACTAGGTACTACGTGAAAATTACTAAACAACTAAACACTGGATTTTCTTGAGGAGAACAAGTGTTTGCTAAACACAAACACTTACTGCCCAGATACATTTCCTTATATATCAGTTTCTCACATACACTATATTGACAAAACTATATTGTCTGCCTTGACACACATATGAACTTGACATCCCTTTCTTAATCCATACAGTTTAATATGTTGTCGGCCCACCTTTTGAAACTATAACAGCTTCAACTCTTCTGGTAAGGCTTTCCACAAGAGTTAGGGGTGTGTTTATGGGAATTTTTGACCATTCTTCCAGAATTTGTGAGGTCAGACACTGATGTTTGACGAGAAGGCCTGGCTCACAGTCTCTGCCCTAATTCATTCCAAAGGTGTTCTATGGGGTTGAGGTCAGGACTCTGTGCACACCAAACTCCCTCATCCGTGTCTTTATAGACCTTGCTTTGTGCACTGTTGCGCAGCCATGTTGGAACAGGAAGGGGCCGTCCCCAAACTGTTCCTAAAAAGTTGTGAGCATGAAATTGTCCAAAATCTCTTGGTGCTGAAGGTTTAAGAGTTCCTTTCACTGGAACTAAGGGGCCGAGCCCAACTCCTGAAAAACAACCCCACACCATAATCCCCCCTCCACCAAACTTTACACTTGGCACAATGCAGTCAGACAAGTACCGTCTCCTGGCAACCGCCAAACCCAGACTCGTCCATCAGATTGCCAGATGGAGAAGCGTGATGGGTCACTCTAGAGAACACATCTATACTGCTCTAGAGTCCAGTGGCGGTGCTTTACACCACTGCATTCAACGTTTTACATTGCGCTTGTTGATGTAAGGCTTTGATGCAGCTGCTCAGCCATGGAAACCCATTCCATGAAGCTCCTACGCTGTTCTTGAGCTAATCTCAAGGCCACATGAAGTTTGGAGGTCTGTAGTGATTGAATCTGCAGAAAGTTGGTGACCTCTGCACACTATGCGCCTCAGCATCCGCTGACCCCGCTCTGTCATTTTACGTGGCTGACCACTTCGTGGCTGAGATGCTGTCGTTCCCAATCGTGTCCACTTTGTTATAATCCCACTGACAGTTGACTATGGAATATTTAGTAGTGAGTAGTACTGGTATGCTGTTGTTTGATTTCACTCACTGAAGCCGATTCATCGTTTGTGCTCACATTTCCTTGTCATACAAGTTTTATGAATTGATATAGAACAGTTTGTACATCATTAGAGGTGGTCAGTGAATGATGAGTAAGGGCCAATGTTAGTGTTTGTAGTGACTGTATAAAACAAATTCAGTGAAGATAATATACGAGTCACAATTTCCACTGTTCATAAAAGATGTAAAGTTATATTAAATTTCTTAACAAAAAAAAGTGATTAAATATTAATATTAAAATTAAAAGCTGATATACAAACGTGACAAAGGGAGACATAAATCTATTACAGCTAACTTGAGCTTATTTCAATCCACTATCATCATCAGTTTCTACTTCTCTCTCCTCCTGTCTGAGCAGATGCCAACCTGGTGTGTGAGCGCACATTGAAGTACTTCCAGGGGATCGCTGGCAGGAAATGGGTGGTCAGCAGCTTGTGTAAGTATTGATGGGGCCACACACTAGGATTTCTGCTACACTCATACATGCAAACTCATCGCCTTTCTGTGAAATTTGACATTTTGAATGAGAGAACATACCAGTCATGTAAATCCATTTTAATTTTATTTAAAAAGGGCCATGAAGTAAAGTTGGTTTCATTTTTCGATTGTTTCTTTGTGCTGTAGTTTTGTAATAGTGGAAAAAAAATTGTAGGCAAACAAGAACATTCTACAGTGAGAGCTGAGCAACCATCTACACATCGCAAGTGGCAATCATCGGGGTCCAAGCACTGGGCACCATTATGAAGCTACTAGCTACTAGTTTTAGGATGGCAACATCACAGCTGTAGGAGACACTCAAGCCATTTGAACATTTTTACTTCTTACTTCTTTGCACAAACAGAAAATGGATACTTTTAAGATCACTTTTGACCAACAGGCAATTTGATCAGACTCTGAACATGAGACTACACTAAACCCCCCCATCAAGGCTGTGATTTTTATTTCACAATAACACTCTCCCTCTCATGTTCTATTGCTTAAGTAGATTTCGTACACGTTTACCTTTCTGACCTTGCTTTAGTATGCCACAGAGTTTTAATAAATAAGTCAAGAATACCTAGAAAGCTATATAATTTTAGTTTGTATTACCCCTGTATTTTAATCTCAGAGTGCATCACAATTTTCATGTTAAAACCATTAAAATGTTCTACCAACAGCAATGCTGCCACACCCTGTTGCAGACGCTTGGTTTCTGAACTTTTGTCTCATGACAGTACTATTTCAGAAATATATATCAATGAAATCAGTTTTTCAGCAGCCAACACAGTACATTCATTGTTACTTTAAAGCTGTTTGTTTTATGTTTGAAAATATTACTCTCAGATATGTGCTTGAGTACAGTTAACTATTTGAGGTGCTAGTATTTGAATACTGTTCATTAATAAAAAGTCATTTTATTACGCTTCAGCACTGAAAGATAAAATATACAGACCAAATATTCAGTGAAATGGGACAGTTTTGCTAGTATTTTCATGCAAGTGTGCTATTCTAAAGCATGAGTGTCTGAACATGATCACACATTGCCAAGGAAGTGTTGGTAAAGATTTTAGCTGAGAAGGCACATGTAACACACATGTTTCGTTGTTTAGGATAACTAGCATAATGAAAAGATATTTCTAAGATTTAAGACAAACGTTGGCGCCTTGTCCACTGAAGATAAATTACCTTAAATTCCGCATCATTATCCAGCATAACACTGGTTAGTTCTTTCAGCTCATTAGCTGTAAGGTGGCAAGCCCCATAACTCTTCCAAGACGGAAGCAACCTGATTGAACTCTTCCAAGACAAAAGCAACCTTTTTTTTTTTTTTTTTTTTTTTTTTTTTTTCTTTTCTTTATTAATATAGTAAATCATGTTCCACCGTGTGCTGCCGTTTTTGATTTTTGGGTTTTTTGTTTTCTTGTTTGTTTTGTGTTTTTCTTTTTCTTCTTTTCTTGCAGATGTCCGTTCATGAACTCTTAGATACTCAAATATCAGAACTAGTTGGAATGCATATCCCTAATTACTGTACTGCATTTTCATGCCAAACTATCGGTGACATGATGTTTTGTTTTGGCTTTTTTTGTTTTGTTTTGTTTTTGTGCAGGGATCTCTGAGTGCTTCAAGCAAGGCAAAGTTCTAGATGAGGTAAATTCATATGTTACATTATCAAAATTTTCATGTTTTGTTTTCTACACAGAAATTATACTAGGACCATAAAACATGCTGATCAACAGAGCAGATCTGTTTTTGTTGCTTTAAGTTGCTTGAACAATAAGTGGCCTGAGGCACTGATAGATTTGACTTAATTTTGGATAAAGTTCATTCCTTTGCATGAAGTTCATTGAGCAAAACCTCAACTGATTTCATTATAAAGCACAACCGATTAGTGCATAGGGACGTGTAAAAGATAAAAGACAAATAAAATGTCTTCCTCATTCACAATGTCACACTCACTGTTTTTCCTAGGCTCAGTTTGAAGTGCGTGGAGATGTTATTAATGGGAGCAACCACAACGGCCCCCTGAAAAGCCGGACCACAGCATATGATAATGTAAGTACAAACATGAAATGCTTTAGTCCTGCGTAGTATCTAAAAATAAATAGTACATTATTTTCTAGTAAAAAAATATAATATAATACTGAGCAACCCAACCCAGCCCAACACTGAGTACCTCTTTAAATCTGTTGTTCTCCACTTATTGAAATGTATTGTATTGTACTTTATGTTTAATGTTCAATTATGTTTCTAGGTATAAACATATTTTGTTTCTAGCAATATCTGAGCTCAGGAGTAGCTGTAGGCTATTCAATTTGCTTTTGATAAGAGTGTCTGCTGAATGCTGTAAATGTAAATACAGCAATCAGTGTCTGGACATATAAACACAGTAGCAAAGGAAAAAAACTGTTGTTGACTGTCAAATAGAGCTGACAGGACAAAAGCAAAAGTGAAAAAAATTCCAGATATTCCTGAGTTCCAGCACACAAGCATGGAAAAACATTTTAACCTTTTAATCAAGAAACAGGCCTTTTTTGGAAATCATTACTAGAGCAAGTATGGCATATGTATGCATATAAACTAAAGCGTAAAAGAATAAAAATTGCTTGCTTCTTTAATTGTAGAAATAATGTTTTAGCATGTAGGATTTCATTTCTTTTTTATCAACATGAATTAAAGTTTAACTTTTATTGTAACTTTTATTTTAACATTTATTTTCCACACAGTGAATAATTAAATTGAAATGCTAAAATTCTAATTACCAGTTTAGCTTTTACTACGCATTTTTCTCGATCTCAGGAGTCCAGTTCACACAGGTAAATATTATGTTTTCACTAGGAAAAAAGAAACTAATTTTTACTAGTAAATGTGCCATTTTCATATGTAAATTGAATTCCTTTGTGTAATCCAGTTATGAAAATGGTTTTAAAAAAAGGTGATTAAAAGCTAAAACTTCCTCCATAGTTCCAGATTTTCTTGCCCCTCATTGTATGGAGTCTTAATCGCCTTTCTTTTTATTTCTTTCAAGGATTCTATAATTACCAGCACTTTCTTTGACTTCTAGATGAAAGCGAAAACAATATGTATTTTACTACCATTTCCATTCTAAGTGACCTTCAGAAATATTAGCCGCTTCCAAGCATGCCCGCTCTCCCTGCATGTGGTTATCGTTGTCTGAGTGCCGTCAATTATTCTTACCAACCTTCTGCCAGTTTAAGGGGGAAAAAAAATCTAAGACTCGAAGCGCATGTAGATTGTATTCGCAATTAATTGGTATTCATTGTTGTTCTGGTCGTGGTTGATAGCTGTGATGGAGTGACGTGGAGAGCCTGGTTTATCTTACCCTTGTTATTGAAGCCCCTGGATGGAGGAGCCATTGTCTAAATGAGAAATCAGTAATATGGTGATGAAGGAAAAGAGAGGGACTTTAGTTGCTGCCTTGTAGGTTCATTTGGCTGCATTTTATGCTAGTTCTTTCCTCAGAGGTCATCACCTTGACTGAATCAGACGAATCAAGTACAACCCCAATTCCAATGAAGTTGGGATGTGTAAAACATAAAAACAGAATACGATGATTTGCAAATCCTTTTAACCCATGTTCAATTGAATACAGTACAAAGATAAGATATTTAATGTTGAAATTTATCAACTTTATTGTTTTTTTGCAAATATTCACTCATTTTGAATTTGATGCCTGCAACACGTTCCAAAGAAGTTGGGACAGTTATCGGCGCAAAGTTCAAAAGCCAGCATCTCTGATGGTGTGGGGGTGTGTTGGTGCCCATGGTGTGGGTAACTTGCACATCTGTGTTACTGCACAGTGCTGCAATCCAAGCAATGTCTTTTTCAGGGACTTCCTGCTTATTTCAGCAAGACGATGCCAAGCCACATTCTGCACGTGTTACAACAGCGTGGCTTCATAGTAAAAGAGTGCGGGTACTAGACTGGCCTGCCTGCAGACCAGACCGGTCTCCCATTGAAAATGTGTGGCGCATTATGAAGCGCGAAATACGACAACGGAGACCCCGGGCTGTTGAGCAGCTGAAGTTGTACATCAAGCAGGAATGGGAAAGTATTCCACCTACAAAGCTTCAACAATTAGTGTCCTCAGTTCCCTAACACTTATTGAGTGTTGTTAAAAGGAAAGGTGATGTAACACAGTGGTAAACACGCCCCTGTCCCAACTTCTTTGGAACGTGTTGCAGGCATCAAATTCAAAATGAGTGAATATTTGCAAAAAACAATAAAGTTTATCCGTTTCAACATTAAATATCTTGTCTTTGTAGTGTGTTCAATTGAATATAGGTTGAAAAGGATTTGCAAATCATTGTATTCTGTTTTTATTTGTTTTTATTTACACATATTTGAAGTTTTACACTCCCTGTCCACTTTATTGGAAATGCTTTGTGCTTTATCTCACCAGCCTTTTAAGGAGCTCCCCTACCTTTTATGTCCACTATATAGGTGGACAGTTACAGACTAGCTCATTTGTGGGGGCTGGAGGTTAGGGAACCAGCCTTGCGACCGGAAGGTTGCCAGTTTGATCCCCTGAGCCGACGGTACATGACTGAGGTGCCCCTGAGCAAGACACCTAACCCCCAGCTGCCCCCGGGCACTGCGGACAGGGCTGCTCACTGCTCTGGGCAAGTGTGCTTACTGCCCCTTAGTGTGCGTCTTCGCTAGTGTGTATGTGGTGTTTCACTGCACGGATGGGTTAAATGCGGAGGTGAAATTTCCCTGTTGTGGGACTAATAAGGGTCTCTTAATTAAGTCACTTAAATATGCAACGTATTAGCCCCCTTTACTTTGTCCATCAGTAAACGCCATAGGACCACCAATGACAAGATATTATTTGGCAGGTGGATCATTCTCCGCACTGCAGTGGCACTGACATGTTAGTGAGTTTAGCGGTCCAGGAAGAAGTGTGTCAGACACACTTCCTTATATAATTGGGTTTTTTTCTACATCAGTGTCACTGTTAGGTTGTGGCCTAAAATATCCAGACAAGACAGGCTACTTTAAGAAAAAAGGCAAATTTTTGTGTCCCAATGTACAAACAATATAAATGTAAATCTCAGTAGCACAGTGGGGTTCAGATGTGTACAAATGGCCAGGGCTCACCGGGGGGCCCAAAGTTTAATTACATCCCTCAGTACCACTTTAGAATAAGATTACCCTTATAAAGCATTTATGCATGACTTAATATTAGTTTGATAATGGTTATTAGGTAGGTCATAATTTTAAATAGCCATTAATAAGCAGTTATAACACATTAATAAATGTGATGGAGAAGACCCAATAAGATCAGTAAACATCAAAATCTGAGGTTTAACAGTTTAAATGAATGTGGGTTAACCATTAAGCAAACAACTTGCTGTTGCCCTTTTTTTGTGTTGTAACTTCTGATTAATGACAAAGTTCTTTATGACCTAATTAATAATCGCTTATAAACTCATTTTTAACCATTTATGAACACTACATTGGGAATCTTGTGTTAAAGTGGTACCCACACTATAAGTTCAGAATAGCTTAGCCAGTTTGAATTGAAATCATTGTAGTTACTGAATAAGAAGCCTTAGTTATGTAATCAGCCTGAGAATTTAAGGGGTCAGTGCTACACTATGAACAATTGGGGATTTGGCGACCTCTCTGGTGGAAATGTGTAGGATAATCTATGTGCAGAATAACGTTTGTTTAGCATGGGTTGTGCTTCAGACCCCTTCCCCGAGTGGATGAATCTGATTATGATTGTGTTGAAAGAGAATTCAACGATAACTCATTCAAATCCTGGTGAAGAATGTCTTCTGAGGAGATGAGTGAATGATCCACTGTTGTCATCTTATCTACGTCAGTATACTGTTAATTTTGCGTTTGAGACCTAAATATGGAGCCAGACCTTCTTTTGCAAGTGACATTAATATGTAAAGACGTATGACTGTACGATGGTCCGAAATACTCCCAAGAAAATCTGACTACTCTTCCTTTATAATTACTATTTTAAACTTTACGGAGTGACTTACAGCAGCACAAATTATCTTTGGGGTGTTCTCCATCCTACCCACCCAAAGAGAGCGAGGCCAATTGTGCTCTCTAGGACTCCTGGCTACAGACGGCTGTAGTGTCACCAGGGATCGAGCTCGCTGTCTCCTGATGATTGGGCCAACACTTAGGTGGTTGCGCCACTCAGGAGCCCCTGTCTTTTTCCATCTTATTGCTTTTTATTTGTTTTGTTTTTTTGCTTTGTCCCTTAGTTTCTATTTGTGATGTTCTTGATATTCTCAAATGGCTCAAAAGGAAGTCATCTTTTTACATTGAAAGAGATCCAATGTCTGTTTCTTTTCTTGTTTTTTAGCTGCTGATGAAAGGATATGAGATCTGCTTCCAGGGCTCCTTCACTGGAATGACCACAGGTATGTGAGGGGAAAAAATGAATCCAAAACAGGTATAAATTTAACCCACCCAGCCTTTTACAGGATTTACTGCATTATGTATAATTTATTGTATTTTTAAAACATTGTTTAACTGTCAGTAGGTCTCTGCAGTAGTGCATCATATTGTAGTCAGCGGCATATCATATAGGAGATGCCGCTTTCCATGTGGCAAAAAAATGAACAGCTTTTTTTTTTTTTTTAAAGAAATCAGCCAATTGGTGGGGGGTGCAACAAAATGTCATTTGACCAGTGGCGCCCAAACTTTTGTGTATGACTGTACATGGGACAAAGCGAATCAGTTTCAGAGCATTTTGGGTTACCTCAGGTCGCAACAGAAGCAATTTCTATCACTTGGTCACTTTTCCCCCATAGAGAAAACTGCTTATACCTGGAGAGGGTTTAACCAAGCAGTTAGCCATATATCTTAAGCCTAATGTTGAAGATTGTCTAATAGAAATGTCCCTCAGCACAACAGCACAGCTTCAGAGACAAAGTATAGACTCAATCGTCTTTGAATCAACTGTCTTTTGCCTGTGGACTGATGAAGAACGGTGTTTAGTTCATATTTTTTTTTTGTTTGTTTGTTTGTTTGTTTGGACAAAACGTATGTCTACAGTCCATGTGCTGTACCAGTAAAAATTTCTGTTTTTCATTCTGACCGTGTTTTCATTCCAAAATGAAAATGCTGAAGGCAATCCATTTCACCAGTGGTGAATATTTAAGCTTTATGGCGCTGCCTGTTCAGGATACAAATGATATGCACATCTCCCTTCTATTATGTACCTTTCATTTTGATTTACATCCACAATTGAGTCAAACTTTGCAGTGGAAAGATGTGCGTTTGAACTGCTGAAGGTGTGGATTCAAGTTTCTTTCTCTTTTTTCTGATTTACCCAGTAAAGGAAAGGACGAAAGGCAAATAATGCCATTATGTTGCTTTTTTTCTTCTTTGCATTCTAACCAGATCTGTATGTGCCCTCATTTTAAAGAACTAAAATATGTAAAAATTTTAATAAAAAATAAATTAAATTAAAATAGTAAAATATAAAAAAACGTGTATATGTACACCGATCAGGCATAACATTATAGACTAGAGGATGACCAACACAAACTTCAGCAGCAGATGAGCTGTCGTCTCTGACTTTACATCTACAAGGTGGACTGACGAGGTAGGAGTGTGTAATAGTGGACAGTAAGTGGACACAGTGTTTAAAATCTCCAGCAGCACTGCTTACACTAACACACCACCACCAAAATAGTACCTGCTTTGTGAGGGTCCATGGGGGTCCTGACCACTGAAGAACAGGGTAAAAGTGAGAAGTAGAGAAACAGATGGACTACAGTCTGTAATTGTAGAACTACAAAGTGCAGCTATATAGTAAGTGGAGCTGATCAAATGGACAGTAAGTGTAGAACCATGGAGGTGGTCATGACATTATACAAACCGTAGCCCTGCTATTTGACCATCAAACCAGCTAGTGTACCAGTTCAGGTGTGTTCGATAGCAATATACCACTATCTCCCCTTGAGTTACTCAGCAAATCTGTGGTCAGATCATGTCCTGTGATTGCCTGGCTCTGGAAAAGACAGACCTCGGGTTGTTTAAAACAGTTTACTGTGAATCCACCCTCCCTCCAACTCTGAAATATTATACTACTACTTTTTCATTTCATCCGGCATGCTTGGAAGAACATACACATTGGCAATGGATTTTTTTTTAATGTGTTGGCAAAGACAGCATCCTCTAATGTCTCTGGACTGAACAGCACAGGCAGATGTTTCAAAACTGTACCACATCCATTCACAGGCTGGTCTGGTTGTTATTTCCATTTGTCTGTGAGATCATGCTCAAATATACACATGTACGCAAAGGGCTAACCAATAAAGTGTGTGTTGAGCTTTCAAACCATAAACAGCCTTGTACGTATTGATGTAATGCAAAGAAAAACATTCACCATAACAAGCAATGATGTAAAGTTCTGGTTCTTTCCAGTCGTCTCTGAGATCATGCACAAATGCACATAGACGGTCTCCTCCGAAAGTGTTGGAGAGGCAAGGCCGATTCTGTTGTTTTCTCTATACGCTGCAGACATTTGGGTTTGAGATCATAAGATGAATATGAGATGATGGATCAGGATTCCAGCGTTTATTTCCTGATGGTTACATCTAGATGTGTTTACCTGGGAACCACCAAGTGTGTAGGTGAGCAAGAGTATAGGAGTCTCAAAATAACGTAAATAACACTGAAAGGAATGGAAAACTGTGTTTATGTTGGCATAGTTGAGTAACACCAAGTTCGAGACATGGAGGTGACATTCGTGAACCTGAAACCGCTGTCGTCTCATCTTTCAAAGCTTCTGCAAAAGAGGGTGGTAAAACAGGCCAATTCCAAAATTGGAAACTGTGATGTAACAGTCTTGGCTCAATAATATTTACGCCCTCAAAATAGAAAATGAAAATGGCAGACAGAAATGTAGCAATCCAGGCTTTGAAGGGAACATCAGCGCTTCTCATACCTTCGCAAGTAACCAAACCCAACAGACACGGCTGATGTTCATCTTCGAGCGAGGCTGAAGTTGGCTTCCTGTTTGCCAGATTCTTAATCAAATGCAAATGTTCCATTCCACCTTAAATGCTACAGCTTGTACAGATGCCAGAATGTAACTGCGGCACCATTTAAGGTGGAACAGAGAATTCACAAAACAAACTGGCGAATAGGCCAACTTCAGCTCCCACATCTCTAACAGGATCCCAAACAGCTGTTAGTTTGCTCTGCACATTTCACTCTGTACACTTTCTCAAACCTTGGAAGATATCAAGCAGGCTTTGCTCAGCAGTTGACACTGAAAAGAAGAGCAGTGTCATAACGTCACAACCTCAACCGGTCGGTAGCCATGCTGTGTGAACTTATCCACTTTTTGACAGTTGAATCCAGATCACCTTAAAATGATAGTTTCAATATAAACTATTTTATGTTGTTAAGATTGGAAGCAAGTAGCTTGTATAGGTAGTGTTAGCTGCTAGCAAGCTGCAAGTAACTAGCATAGTGAACTAAATAGTATGATGACCTGGCTTATTTACAGAGGAGTCATTTTATTTTCCTGCCTGTTTCTGTTTTGATATGTTGCTTCTCAGTGAGCCATTGTGGTGCTTTGCTGTAAACCAGCAAATGGGAGCAGAGCTCAAATTACTCATGAGCTTATCAGTAAGGGAAAACAACTTGTAGGGCCAAAGCATATGGTTGTAAATGGGCATGTAAAACCGCATCTGGGCGTTTTTGCCTCACATTCCTTCTATGTGGACATCAGAGAACAATTTGAAATACTGAATGGAAGTGAAAAGTACAAGCTACTGACCTTTGCATTCTTCTATTCTGATACTTTTTCTATTGTAAAAGCATGGTCAGTTGGCTTAAGGTCTGCTGATTGACTTGGCCAGTCTAAAACCTTCCACGTTTTTTCCCCTTTTGTTGTGTTGGCAGTGTGGTTTGGGTCATCGTCTTATTTGTAGACAGAATGTTTCTCAATTCGTTCTGCTGCCAGCATCATGTGTTACATCATCAATAAAGATTAATGAGCCAGTGCTAGAAGGAGCCATGCAAGCCCAAGCCAAGCACTACCTCCACCATGCTTGATCATTGAGCACCTGCTCTCAAAGTCTTCTTTGAACTGTGGATTGTGATGCCTTCACCTCTGCCCTGTGGAGGTTTTTGGTGATGGCACTGACAGTTGTTTGGGTTTTTTTGTCTTCACAGCTCTCATAATATTCATCATGAACTTTTCAATGTTGCTTTGAGCTTTAGCAGTAAACTCAAGCTACTCAATGACACTAGCTTCAATTTGCTGATGTTTCTCAGGGCCTCTTATTATTGTGCTTTGTTTTTGCCTGGAAGTTGGTATATAAGGCATAAACGATTAGTCAAATGTATTTGATGAATTCTTTAAATTCCTGACAAACCTATAGCCTTGCTGTCTTGTGGAATTCAGTATTAGCTAGCTAGCAGTTTTCAGACATCCAAAGCCAGAGAACTTTCCTTTAGAAACCCCAGAAAAAGCAGCGAATAGTGATGTGATTCATGTTTTCCTCTTTGTATCATGTAGTATTTGTTCCAGTGCAACTGCATCAATTGTCAAGCGAAAATGTTGCTGAATTGCTTGCATTGAAACTCGAAATTCAGTTTCAACACCGCTGCTCAGGCACTGCTGGTCATAAATAGTCTGAACCACAGTGATCTAATGGGTGGATATAATATCATTTTATCACAGTTTGACAAGCTATGTCTCCGTATGTTGGTGCTCTGTACAGTAGTTAGCTAATAATCGCATAGGTGGGAGTGAAGTTAGCTGCCTGGCAAAAATGACTGCTACTAACTGTGTCGGTTAAAAACTTTTGTGCTTAAACTTGTTGTCCTTACATCTTTACTGCCAGTTTTTTTCCCTGCCAACTCTGATTACTTATCTTATTATGAGAATGTTTTGTTTTAAAGACCTTTGTTACAATAAATATAATATTTCTTAAAGAAGCTTGACCTGCTGAATCAAATTGCCAGACTGAATCACTGGTTAATGAGTCAGTGATTCAAAATCGCTTGAATCAAGTCGAAAAACCAGTGAATTATGAATCTTAGAACCGACAGCAAGTTGGTTTGATCCGCAGTTCACTGGTTAATGAGTCCATGACTCGCGATCTCCTGATGACGGTGCCAACGCTTAGATGGTTGTGCCACTCGGGAGCAATTGATTCACTCTTAATTTTCAGTATCACTTCTGAACTAAAGAGAAAACCAGTGAATCGTGAATTAAGTCAGTTCGCGGTCACCTCAAGGATTCCCACCCCAAACATCTAGTCTGTACTAATAGTTTGACCATGTGAATGCATACAGAATAAATGAATAATGCTCTCTAAAAGTGGGTATGTTGAAAACAGTTGATACATTTTTTTCATTATGGGATTCTGTGAAGGCTGAAGCTCGCAACAGAAGCCCCAAAAGAGCCCGTTTGTGGGCGGAACATGGATGTGTCAGTTTTGTTGTAGCGGCCTACAGTACTTCTCAAAATCCTTATCATACTTAACAGCGATGTGTATAAATTATGGCCAGGTGTGAATGGTGGAATCTTTTTTGTCAGCCCCTGCTGGCCTTTCCTCTGCTGGCTTCAGACACTCAGTGGAAGCTAATCTGCTGGTTGAGGGGCGAGGGATTGCCCACACCTGCATAATGAAAGCTCTGAGTGCAGGAGATTATCTCTGTCCATTTGCATACATCTAGAAAAAAGGGTTATGGCTTAGGGGGAGAAACGAAAGGTGATAATTTATGGAAAGCCATTCTCTCTCTTGCTTTTGTGCTCTCTCTGTCGCTCCCTCGCTCTCTCCCTTTTTCTCTGGCCACAAAAACCCATTATGAAACAATCACTTTTGGTAGCACAAACACATACATGCAAGTGAAAGACCCCCTTACAGCATTTAAGAATTTAACCAGTCAAGTTGTGCTAAATATTTTACAGGAACAAAATAGATGCATGCCAGAAATATGAACTGTATTTTTAACCCTCTACTGCTCGCATTGTGATAGCAATTTAAAAACTTCACTTTCTTGCATAACATTGTCCTTGATTATTAAACTATTAAATAATTATGATTAAATTAAATTATAAAAATTATATAATTATTAATTTGAAAACCATTTTTAAAATGTGCATGGGTTATTTTGGAGTATGTTGCCATGAGGCAACATTGTAAGACAATCGGAAGAAATGACCGAGTCATGTAGGGGTCGAGCTAGAACAGGAAAGGGCCTTCCACAGACTGTTTCTACCAAAATGGAAGCATATAATTGTGTAAAATGTCTTTGTATGCTGTAGCATTAACTCTAGCTTCACCCTTCACTGGAACTAAAGAGCTCAAACCTTAAAAAAAATCCCTCCTCCACCAAAATTTACTGTTGGTGCTGTGCATTGTGGTAGGTATGCTGGTTTTCTCCAAACCCAGATTTGTCTATCAGACTGCCATACAGTGAGGGGTGATTCTTCACCCCACAGAACATGTTTCCACTGCTCCAGAGTCCAGTGCGTTACACCCCTCCTGCCAACACTTAGCATTGCGCATGGTGATCTTAGGCTCGTGTGCAGCTGCTCTGTCATGGAAACCCTTTTCATGAAACTCCTGACACACAGTTCTTGTGATGATGTTGTTTGGATCTTTGTAGTGATGCGTGATATTTGACACACTTCAGCAATCGAGGGACCCACTTTGAGAGTTTGCTTGGTCTACCACTTTATAGCTGAGAGGTAGTTGCTCCTAGATGCTTCTATTTCACATTCATGGCACTTACAGGTGTCTAGGGAAGATCTAGAAGGGCAATTTGACTTTTGGCAAAGCTCTTTGTGGCTATAAGCTTCTTGTTCCTATGTTGTTATCATCTCATGTGAATATTGTAGTATATTGAACCGTGTTTATTGGTGACATAAAAGGTCACTGCACTTCATGAACTGTTTTTATATGTGCAGAAGTGCTAAGAATGGAATGGAAAATTGTTAAAAAAAATTCTGTGGTAACATTTGATACAAACACCATGTAATAAGCTGACTATATAAAAATATACAAGAGTTAACTGTTTTAAAAGCATGTTTGAGTGCAGAGGAGCTTTCAAAGCTAGTTAAACTTTGGACAACCACAAGTAATGACAGACATAGACAAAGTAGCAAGAACCTTTGACTGTCTCCTTTCTGATGTGAGTAAACCTGAATGACCCGAAACATTCAAGCACTGAAATCAGAACATGATCAGCCCTTGTCCTCAAAAAGTCATCTGCGTAAAACCTGCCATGGTTCGGCTTCCCCAAAGTGTCGTAACGCAACGATCATCATAAAACCGAAGTATGAATGACAGGTTTAGATTAAAGGAAAGCCGTGACGGCACAGCTCCACCACGAAATGGTGCGGCTCACCACATTTAAGTTCGTATCAAATGCTTCAAGCAGTTGAAAGTCCAAAACAAAATACCAGTGCATTTCCAGCCAAGCTAGGTGGCCAAGTTTGTTGTTGACTGTTTAGGGAGAAAAATCAGTGAAATCATGTGACTGTTCCAAATAGGCTGTCTTTATATACACTTAGATCCATAAATATTAGGACATTGGCAAATGCGTTGTTTTTTGTCTACTGCATAGGATATTGGAGATGAAATTTAGTAATTAATATGATCTCAAAGTGCAGTATATACAGATTACAACCATATACTCATACAATTCTACAGACTAGCAATCATACATTGTAATTTTTAGTACTTGGTTGCAATCAATGACTGCCTGATGTCTGGAACCCGTAGACATCACCAGAAAGCTGGGTTTCCACTCTGGTGATGCCCTGCTAGGCCTTTCCTTCAGCTCCCTAGTTCTTGGTGCATTTTACCTTTAGGTCTGTCTTCAGTAAGTGAAATGCATGCTTGATTGGACTGAGGTAAGGTGACTGACCTGGCCATTCAGAACATTTCACTTCTTTGCTTTAAAAAAGTCTTTAGTTGCCTTTGAAGTATGCAGGGTCGTTGTCCATCTCCACTGTGAAGTGCCGTTCAATGAGTTTTGAAGCATTTGGCTGAATCTAAGCAGATAATCTCTCGGATGGATTTGTTTTGATTGATAATGGCTTGCTTTACTGGCAGTCACAGGTCTTTGTTTTGAGATTTAACAGCAGTTCCAACAGATTGCAAGTCATATCACACTTGAAATCAGTTCTAGACCTTTAATCAGCTTAGTTGTAAGCGTAATAATGATGAACAGCTTAGCATCTAATTATACAATTATTTTGAGCCCTTAAAATGAAGGGGCTATGTAAGACTACACTGTTTGCACCATTCTGGAGGGAAATGCACTCAATTTTGTTATTTATTTAAACTGCAGTATATTTCAATAGACAATTAAAATACCTGTAACTTTGTTGGTATAAAAATATTTGTGGGCCTGACTGTGGTTCCTTTATCATGCCCTTAGGATTTTTTCCTTTTGAGTCTTGGTTCCTTATATGTTTCGTCCTCATCCTCCTGGATCTTGGCCCCAATCCCATTTCTTTTTTTTTTTTTATTCGAGTGTCAACTTGCCCCTTGGAACTAAGTTATAAGAGGTAGTGGTTGACATCTTCCCCTATAAAATGAGACAAACCTCAAATAAAAGAGCATCACTTCATTAACAGCTACTAGTGCTGCTCTGTAGGCAAGCCAGCCCATCTGCAGTGACAGCAGAGAAGGGAGAAGTTCAGCTCCTCACTGCTGGGGTTACATTTAGGGCATCATGTGTCTTCAAAGAGGGGGGGGTGTTGATAATTATTTATTATTGCCCACCACTAATTCTTTGGTGATATGAAGCTGAAGTCAGCTATTCGCCAGCTTTTCGTTCGAATTTTCTCATTCCACCTTAAACGGAGCAGCGGTTACATTCTGGCATTTCAGGCGTCAGAACTGCTGGACTATTTAAGGTGGAGCAGGAAAAATTTCACTAAATAGCTACCGAGACATTAGCGTATTGTTCGCATTTTTTTTTTATGCTTATTGCGAAGAAAATGACCATAATACGTTGAAGCAATAAGATAATATGATGGTTGTTGTAATTTATTAAAGAAGAACATTTTCACATTTGAGGGTTTCTTTGGTCCCTCACGCAGTCATCATTTTCTTTTTCTCTTATAACACTCCATTTGGAGTGACCCTCTGAAAAACCTCAGTTTGGAGGGCCATGTAGCCCTAACACTTCACTCCACCCCTCTATCTCAACAAACATCAGGACACCCTCCCCCTAGGCATGAATGAGGGCTAAGGGTTAAGTGGTGGGGGCAAGGGGTGAAATGGGACTCGGTCCTGGTTCTTTTTGCGTTTTTCATCATTCCCTTAGGAAGTTTTTTCTTTTGAGTCTTGGTTCCTCTCAGTGGTTCAAAAGCTGCTTTAGGACTGTGACTATTGGAGAAACCTTCACTCAAATACAGTTGAATTGAATTGAATCATTTGATTGAAACGATGATTTTTCAGTGCAAGTTTCTTTTGTTTCCAAACGCCGGCAGCCTCAGGTTCTTCCACAAACAGGGAAATCTCTTGATGTAGCCGATTTGTGTAAAAGTTTGCTACTTTGGTAGTGCTTACAAGCAGTCCGTATGGGGCCTGAGTACATACATCTCTCTCATGCAGTTTCACCCCTTCATTTCTTGCTCTTGCTGTATTTTTTATTTATTTTGCAGAAGAGTGATCGTTCCACAGCAGTTGGATGGTAAAACCTCAGCTATTCATTATTCAGTGGGAGAAGATCCTATAGAATGTGTGTAATTTACCTTCTCCTATTGCTTTCCATACCAGCGGCAAAGGTTTCAGTGATTTACAGAAAGAAAGAAACTCGGTCTCATTACTCTGCTGTTCCATAGCAGCCCTGCTGCATTTTTATCATTTGTTAACGCCAGATCCCAGCTGAAGTTTCTTTAATCAACTGAAAGTTTCCCACATCAGTAAATAGTAGGCGTCCTACTGCCACGTTTAGTTTCTGACTTCTCAGTGGACATGAATTTGCAGGAGTTTGTTAAATACATTCACCACCATGCAGTCTAATTTAATGAAGGATTAATAAGATACCAGCCTAATTTGAAAGAATAGGTGAAATGCCAAATAGAAAGCAGTGATTTAGTAAATTCGGTTTGACTGGTATTATATTAAAAATAGTACATTATGTTTAATTATATAAATAGGATTGTGATTTTGTAAATATTCGGCTAATATAACTCCAAATGTGGTGCCTGCAACAAGTTCCAAAAAGTTAGGACAGGAACATGTTTATTACGGTGTTACATCACCTTTCTTTTTAACAACACTTTGCTGTTAACAGCACTTTAACAACACAATGTTTGGAGAGTGAAGATGCCAGCTAAACCAGTTTTTAAAGTAATTTTTTTTGATATTCTTCAGATATACAAGTCTTCATTGTTGTATCTTGTTCAATATGATACAGGTATACCGGTCCAGCCCTCTCGGAATACACAGCCATATTTTTGTAGGATGTGCAGAAAGTCTCTTGGTGTTGGCCTGTTGCAATAAGCATGAATGTGTCTGAAAAAGACAGCATATGAAAGGCGGCATATGTTGCTCGAAAATGTGCACATAGCAAGTGTTAGTGGTGCTTTTACAGACGTGTGGAAGTCTTCCAGAGAAGGCGGCAGTGTTTCTGACAGTTGTTGACGTGTCTTCTGCTGTGCGTTACAATCTTAACTTGCATTTGTGGATGCTGTGACAAAGAGTGAAAGTTCCAGGCCTCAATCCATCCTTACTCATAAAGAACTGGAGCCCTGTTTTAGTTTTCTTTCTAACTTACTTTGCTCACTTCAACTCACCACTTGGATGTGCATCACACTTGCGTTACACAAGTGGGGAGGAGGGGACAGTGAGGAGCAGGTTATTCAGACAGAGCGCACTTGCCCTCAACAGGTTAGCCTCAGTGAGTTAAATGGCTAGCCATGCAAACTTTGCCATGCAAAGAAGTTTGGGTGTAAATACATACCATGTGTAGGTAATTGTTTCGTCTGGCTATGAACTTGGAGTAGAATTGTGCTGTAGTGCCTTTCATTTTGTTCTTATTAGCCATAGTGTCAGCAGTTATGGAGTAGTTTGCAGCCTAAAGCCCAGTGAATCAAATGTTATGATTTTGAAATGTTAAGCATTTTGAAGTGTTTCATTTTCTGTGGCTTATAAACAGCATCAGGTTGCAATGACTTCTGGTCAATTTTGCAGCCAAAGGCGACACTGAAGTTCGCTCCTTCCCTCACCCCTCCGTGGGCTCTTCTAACACCCTTCATTTCAGCTAATAAAGTGATGGAACAGCCCTAGAGATGGCGTTGGGGATTTCCCTGAGGCTAAAGGAGTCCAAGTGGATGACGGCTTGTTAAAACCGGTATTGAAACAGTGGGATAGGCCTCTCCTGGATCCTCCTACTGTGCCCAAGCATGGTTACATCACTTCTTTTAAAATGTTTTATGAACATTTGACATCGTTTCTAGTCTTAAAATGCCCTTGTCCCAACTTTATAGCTTATAGAGCATGTAAATACAAAAAACAGTGTTTTTAAACATTGTGTTTGTACTGCTTTTGTTTAAATACAGGTCAAAATGGATTGACAGATGTTGTTGTTGTTGTTGTTGTTGTTGTTGTTGTTGCTGTTGCTGTTGTTGTTGCTGTTGTTGTTGTTGCTGTTGTTGCTGCTGCTGCTGCTGCTGCTGCTGCTGCTGTTGTTTTTATTTGTATTTCATATATTGTCCCAACTTCGAGTTTGTAAACAAGGTATTGGATGGAAACTGTAAATATTAAAGGTACATAGATGCTTTGGAAATAGTTTAGCTAACTCACACAATCACAGCATACTGTCTTTTTATTTTTTGTAATGATAGTGTTTTTATTCAGAAAAGTATTACTGCTCATTTAAATGGCTTTACATGTCATTTTCTCAGAAGCCTAAGACTTTTGCACAATAGAGTTGTATATGTATTCATAAGCTCCTGCTAGTGTGGGTTCATGTCATTTTCTCTGTGCTATGATGCACATAATAAAGCTGCTGGAGTGCAATTAGCTCCCTCTTGTGGAGAATCTTCAGGGAGTGACTGACTTGTCTAGCTAGGTATTTAACAAGTGAGTGAATTAAGTGCTTAGTTCACTGGTAGTTTGTTACTTAGAAGCCAAAAAAGGAAAAAGCCAGGTCCATGAGGTGCTTCATATCATATCATATTCATAACAGTTATATTGTGAGAAATGAGAAATCTGTTATTGCCATTATGTGGTGCAGAAGTGCACATGTGGGCATATACGTCTTGATGTGAAGGGATTCTCTTTCAGTTAATTCACTGAGCCTGTGTTGTCTCTTGTTTGTATTCTGGTTTGGTTGCTCTACCTCTCTGTTTTGTGCTGTAGCCATGTTGATGGTTAAGATGCAGTCTCCACATGGCAGCAGTAAGAGCTGCCCTCTCATGCTGACTTCAAAACAAATAATGATTTCCTTACTATTCTTGCTTCTTGTCATGGCCTGCTGTGCAGAGCTGAGTCAGAAAGTACACTCTTTTCCATTACTGCCATTAGAAATAAGAGTCTTTATTATATAATTACATTTATTGTTGCTTTTCTTATCTTGTACTCCATTAAAGCAAACTTGATTAGTGATGTGGCTCCTTGCTTCTCACATGTATATGAACCTTACTGAATCATTGGATGTGCATCTTTCAGACCTGCCAACCTGTATGCCTTTTATATAGCAGATGCACATTTTGACAAGTACACTGGTAAGATTTGTCACTCTAAACAGCGCAAAAAGCTGGTGATGCCTAGGAGTTCAGTTGTGCATGTACAGTACTCAAATCTAACAGCAAGAGGCAACAGCCTCCTTGGAAACAAAAGAGTTCAACAGTTCAGAGCACTGGGTTAATTCCACAAGTATCAAGCAGGGATGGCAAAGGCATGATGTCAGTAATTTCAAGAGACTGCAAATCAACAGCAACACAAAGTAGGTATTATCCTTCTCTTTCCCCTCCTCACGCCGTCCTGCTGGTTCCAAAAAGAGAGGACGATGCTTTGCAGAGGTAAACAGGCTGTGGTGGATGTGGAAAGTTGAAGCTGTGAATTGAGTTAACACAGACCTGCCATTGTTGGGAAAATATTAAATGTTAATGATGTGAGCCTAACATTATGTAATTTGCTGTCGAGCCTGCCTGTTCAGCAGGCATTTAAGTTGGTAATAATACTGCATTCAAATTTATTGTTGCAGCCATACCTTTAACCATATTTCAGACGGAATTTGGTTGGGCTATAGTCGGGTTCAGATTAGTCTTGGGTGATGTCTTAAAAGACTTAGTGTATTTTCTAGTTAAATGAATCGTAATTATATAATATACACCAATATCTTTTAAAAAAAAATACAACTTTTCTTAAATTTATCCACAGGAACAGTTTTTTTTTTTTTTTTTTTTCTTTTTTTTTTTTAACCACAAAATTGTTCTCATCATTGTGCTCTTAAATGTGCACAGATTCAGTTATTACCTAAGAACAAATCCCAGATAAGAAAACATTGGTGAATCTTTGTTAAAACTGGGTTTTAAGAAGAAATTTGGTAACACTTTCTATGAATGTCACATTTTTAAGCATCTATACACACATTCATAACAAGTTGTAAGGCATTATAAACATGGTTATAAATATTTATAAAATGGATTACACAGAATTATTCTTTATAGCCATGTTTATTGTACATTATGAACTGTTAACATAATGCGTTATACGTAGTGTTAATAACGTTATACTTGACAGTATAGTGTGTTCCCTCACTGGTTCTAACGTCAAGCACTAGAAACCTTCACTCTGTAACATCACTACACTACACTACAGTAATGCTAATTTCTGCTAGCATTCTATTGGATAAGCAGTGTTAAGTTAGTGGAAAGCTAACGGTGGTATATATTAACTTTCCCACATTGGGTAAAACACTGATGGTAGCACTAGCTTAAACTCTCACATTTGAAGCCTGTAATGAGCTTTATTGTGGATGTTTTAGTTTTTTAGTAAGTTCCTCAGTAAATACTTCAACTTGAAACCTCACTCTTAGCACAGGAGGAGGCTTTAGTACAGTACGCTTCACTTTATTTATACTTATTAGCTCTTAAAATTTACAGTACTTTTAATGCATTATGTTAACAATTCAAAATGCATAATAAGCGTGGATATAACATGTAGTGCAGTTTTATAAATATCTATCGCCATGTTTATGATGCCTTATGAATGCATTATAACAGGTTACCAGAAATTTCTTCGTAAGAGTGTTCTTGGGTTGTTATTTAGTTTCAGAACAAAATGTCATGTCCTTTTAAAGCTCTTGTTTGTTTTGTTTTCTTTTCTTTTCATAGAGTGCAGCTGACTGCTTGCAGCATGTCTTGTAATAGCACCTAGCTTCTTTAGTGGAATGGCTTGTTTCTCAAGACAGGGCAACAATGCTACCACATCTCATCACCAAGTTTCTGGCTTTCCTCGAGTTGTTTTCCTCTTGAATGTTCTTATATTCACTTGTCACAGCAGAATAGTCCTTGTATCTATGGGCCTTCCAGCGCTCCCCAGTTCGAATATGTGCATCCTTTGTTGTATGGTCCATATCATCATCCTTCTTGCGTAGGGTTTGTAATTTTCCTTTTTAATGGCATTTCTCTTGCCCTGCTGCTCCACCAGTTTCTGTCCTATCCTCATTTAGACTCCATAGCAGCAGTTAGATGCTCTGTTGTGCCATTTGAACTCCACCTTAACCCTCCATGAGTCAGAGCTAAACCATGTATTTTTGTGATTCACAGTTAACATTGTCTAATCATTTCAGGGGATACTTCACATGGATACAAACCATAGACATGTAATTTAGGATTGGCAAGGTAGCTATAACAACAGTAATAATGGTAATCAGTGTCCTGTGTATAATTAGTGCTGATTTAGAGAAACACAAGTGAAACTGATTAAGATACAGAGGCTTGTGCATCCTGTTTCAACTTGAGTCCTGTATTGCCTGTAGTTTATAGTTTGTTATACATTAGACAGATGATGTGGAGTTCATTTGCACCAATAAACGCAATCATTTCTATAGAGATTCATCTACTGTATGACAATGCCATTACTCATTCATCCTGAATTAGAAGCTGTCAAAGGCTAACAGACAGACCGAACTGACGTCTGTCCTGACGTTCTTAATGTGAGTGCATGCTGTCGATTGTTGCTATGCACTGCCTTCTTTAGACAGCTGCATGTCTGTGACAAATGTGTTCCATGAATATTGAGCAAATTGCATTTTAAATAGACCAGCATTATGATCTGAATATTTTAATGTATCAGATATAGGTAACATTAAGCTAATCAACTTCTGATCCTTTATTTTTGCAGTGCCACTGTAGTAGACACTAGGGCAGGTCAAGATGACGGTCAGTATTGTGATGAATTATGCTACAGTTTGTCACAATATACTTTTCTGAGCGTATCATCGGTGCTTTGAAAAACACTTCCCCAACTGTATGTTCGTTTATAAACAGCATTCAGGTTCAGTTGGATTTAGTGTTGCATTGTATGTAAAATGTTCAGAAGCAAATCATTGGATTGATAGTTTTTGGTAGTATTTTTTTTTTAATATTGACTTATTTTTTCTGTTCCTTTTTAGATTTTAGGAAAAAAAATATGACAGTGTATATCATATGATAATGTAGTATCATAATACTTTCTCTTCCACGGCTACTTTCACTGCCATAACGCCACGATTACCACAGACTGAATAGGGTTGTGGTAGCCAGTCGTGGGCTGGAGTTTAGGGAACCAGCCCTGTGACCGGAAGGTTGCCAGTTCGATCCCCTTAGCTGATCCCCTTAGTGCCCTTGAGCAAGGCACCTAACCCCCAATTGCTCCCCAGGCTGCCCACTTCTCCGGGCAAGTGTCTCACTGCCCCCTAGTGTGTGTGTGTTCACTAGTGTGCATGTGTGTGGCTGTTTCACTGCACAGATGTGTTAAATGCAGAGGTCTAATTTCACAGTGTGCAAACACAGTGACAAATGGTTTTAAATTCTATAAAAATTCTATTCTAATAGTGAGGCCTGTTTTCAGAAGTTAACAAAGCAGTTTAAATGTCTCCACTATGAGCGGCTATTACACAGGTATCCGTCCTTTTTCTGCTGTTTACTTCAGTCAGCATTACACCAGAAGCATCTGCAGAATAGTCACATCACATTTCTCACTAAAGCGTCTCAATATCCCAGACAGGTCAGCGGTTTCCCAGCAACCATCACCTAAACAATTAGTTTGCTTCTCTGCTTCATCACAAATGGTCTTAGCATCTCCAAAAGTGACTCAAATAGGGCTCAAACCGGGGTTCATATATCTGCGCTACAATTGAAGTCATAGGTTTACATACACTTAGATCGAAGTCATTAAAATGCATATTTATGCCCTCCATGAAGTCTGTCAACAAACTAGTTTAAGCACGTTGTTTAGGATATCTACTTTGTACATGACACAAGCAATTTTTCCAACACGTTTACACAGATTCACTTAGAATTCACTGTATCAAAATTCCGGTGGGCTAGGAGTTTACATATACCTCCTTGACTGTGCCCTAAAATAGCTTTGAAAATTCCAGAAAACATCATGGCTTTAGAATTCTTTTGATAGGCTAATTGACATAATTTGAGTTAATTGGAGGTGGAAATGTGGCAGTATTTTAAGGCCTATCTTCAAGGCCTACTTTCTTCTTTACTTGGCCTCATGGGCAAATGAAAAGAACTGGGCCAAGACACTCCTCTAAAAGTTTGGTACGTCTTTGGGAGCAGTTTCTAAACACTTTGAAGTACCATGTTCATCTGTTCAAATGAAAATATGCAAGTTAAAACACCATGAGACTAGAAAGCCATCATACCATTCAGGAAGGAGGTGTGCTGTCTCTGATGAGCGTGCTTTGGTGCAATGTGTGCTAGAAAGACAGAAGCCACTGCTACAAAAGCATGATAAAAAGCCAGGTTACAGTTTGTAGCTACACATGGGGACATCTTACTTTCTAGAGAAATGATCCCTGGTCTGGTGGAACTGTTTGGCCATAATGACCAAAAAGGAGGAAAAGGGGGAGGCTTGCAAGCCAAAAAAACACCATCCCAACAAGTGAAGCATGGGAGTGGCAGCATCATTTTGTGAGGGTGCCTTCCTGGAGGAAGGACTGGTGTACCTCTCAAAATAGATGGTATTCTGGGGATAACTCACCCTGCCACACTTCACACATTGTTCGGGAATAATTAGAGGAGCATGATGAAGAGTTCCAGGTGTTGCCCTGGTCTCCAAATTCCCCAGATCTTAAACCAGTCAAGTATCTGTGGGATGGACTGGAATAATAAGTTCAAAGTTCAGCAGCTCCACCTTGCAATTTACAGGACTTGTAGGTCTTGTAGAGTCCATCCCTCAGCAAGTTGGAGCTGTTTTACCAGCAGGCGGAAGAGCCCACAGCGTATTAGGCAGACATATGAGGTTATAATGCCACTTTTTCAGAAACCAAAGAAGCCTACCAAGTTTCACTGTCCATTTTTCGAGAAGCAAAGGATATATTGTGTTATTTTCTTGGAAAATTTCATTCAGGGTGGGTGGAGGGAACTGTTTCTCAAGAATGGTGAGCATTTTTGTGTTATCCACGTCATGTTCATTATTTAACAGGCTTTAGATTTTGACACCCCTTTTTTGCAGACCTAATAAAGATACTAATACAAGTGTGCATGTGTGTATGTGTCCCCTTTCTTACAGATCAGATGGAGGCCATGGTGGAGATGTGTGGTGCTACAGTCATGAAAGACCCGCTCATGTTCTCCAAACACGTAGGAGTACTTTGTCGTCTACTCTTCAGTTCCCACTGTTTCACTGACACTCCTTTAACTTTCATTTTGCTTGTGACATTTCGACAGCTTTTCGAGAGCTTCAGCTGAGAAAATGTTTACGTCTGTGTTCACATTATTCCGTGTTCTGAGCTCTTAAAGTAGGTGTGTGTGTGTGTTTTTCAGGGTGCCTGTCAGCTGGTGGTGGTGCAGCCTGGTTCTGATGATTCTCAGTCTTATTACAGCGGTGAGTGATCTATAATAATATGTAACAGATCCATTCACAGTGGTTTGATTTGAAATGCTCTACAGAAACGTACTAAATCACAGTTGTTCGTGTGATAGTGATGGAAGCCAAACGTGCAAAGAGCTGCCTGCTGCTTGAGATATTGTTTTACCATAGTTTTGAGAGGGTGTTTATTTCTTTTTTATTCATTCGGATGTACATAAATTGACTTAGTTTTTTTTTTTAGATGTACTACTATTTTACCTTAACCATTTCATATAAAGAAATGCGTAGGTTCACTTGCACAGTAAATTGAATGACGAAATGACCCTGGTTCCTGTCACACCAACGAAAGTAAATCAGAGTAATATGCTTATTTTTGCCGCCTTGTTGGTGCATGCAACATGTTTGTTTTGCGCTCCATTCTGTCTGAGTAGAAGAATTTTACCGATGTAAATATTCAAGATAAGGTTTAAGATACATGGGCCTCATTCACCAATATCTTCCCAAGTTTTTTCTTAAATTTGTTCTTGAGAAAGGTCCTAGGAAAAAGTCTGCGTCAGATTAATGATGTGCTCTTAAACCACAGAATTGTTGAATCTTTGGCTCCTTTGTTTGTGCAGTTTCTGTTCTTGCCTAAGAGCAAATCTCAAATAAATCCCAATAAAGCATTGGTGATTGGGAGAGTCTTTGTGAAAACTGCGTAAGTGGGTTTTAAGAAGAAATTCCCTCTTAAGAATGTTTGGTGAATGAGGCCCAGTGATTCCCAGGGTGATGTTTTGAAATACAAAATAAATGATTACAGTAACGTTAGGTATTTTAACATGACTACTTTAATTTGTTGTCCTTTTTGGCATTTTACACCCTTAAAATTCTGATAAAACATTGTTTTTATTGCCAGAACTTCTTTACACGTTGTGTATACCATGTCAATGATTACATACAATACAATATATACCAAATTATATTCGAACATTTCCCTATAAGAGCCGCCCTGATGAATGTTTTTAACTGAAGCATGCTACATTACGTTAGCACCACTAGTGTCCATTTTACTTGGTGGCAAGTCAAGCATGGTCCTGTATAAAGTATAATCCCCAAACTCCTTGCGCCCAGCTTGTTAAGGGTTTGTAAGGGATTTCTCTCTTGAAAGAATACCATACCATACCATGACATGCCATGTTAACATTGAAGCTGACAAATGACTAAACTATACTGTATACTGCAAAATATGATCCAAAAATGTAAAGCAATATAGGTTCTCTCTTTATTTAGATTTTAGTTTCAGCTATTTGCTGTTAAAACAGCCCTATAGAAAATTGTTCATGACTAACAAGATAAAATCTTTAAAAAGGCTATAGAAATCAAACATCGAGAGCATCTTAGTACATGACTTGAATTTTAATTTCCCAACAGCTTGTACCCTCTAAATACAGTAAAGACTGCTGTAAAAACAGTAAACTGCATATTTCATTACAATTTTAGGGCTGTTGTGAAGAAGTAAGTGAAGAAGCAAGCAAATGTTCATGAGGCTTGTAGCTGCATACAATACACAGTTTATTTTGCGCTTTATTGTTGCTGTTCTAGCAGTTACTATTACAGTTTGATGCTGAACCCAGCTTTATCGCTGATTAATTGCTTGATGCTTGAAGTGCAAATCAAGGATTTTTGTTGCCAAATTGGTCGGAGTTTCCAGTTTCAAAACTTGGCCTTTTGCAAGTATCAGTATGATGTCATGTAGAGTCCTTCATTGCAAATACTGAGAAGCTTGGCAGGGTCTCACATTGAAATGTGCCAAAAAGCACCCACCTGCTAACCAGTCAGAGGCTGTGCATAATCCCAATCCACCAAAGATGCCTGCAGAACTATTATGCAAAGTGCTCACTACACAATTTCAGTCCTGATTTTCTTCTCAAAACAATAAAATTGTAGTGTCAACACTTTGGAGACGAAGCTGTCCCAGTCCACAAGATGCCACAGACGCATTCTTCTTTGGAGACCCCCAGACATTTTCCCACTTAAAACAATTTTTGGGGGGCTCCCAAGTGGAGCAAACATCTAAGCGTTGGCCCTTTCATTACAAGTTCAATCCCTGGTGATGCTGCAGCAGTCCATGGCCCCGAGTCCTAGAGAGCACAACTGGCCTCACTCTCTCTGGGTGGGTAGGATGCCACCCCGTCTCCCCCCATCACTCAGCGCGGTGCTAGTCAGCACAGACGTCTGTTAGCTGACGTAACAGAACTGGCAGTTGCCATTTTCCTCCAAACGTGTTCAGCTGTCCAATGACGTGCATTAGCAGCAGTTCAACAAGATTCTGTGCTGTGTTAGCCTTCACCCTCCTAGTGCTGGTGGTGCTGTGTGATTGGGGGAATTGAATATGACTAAATTGCAGAGAAAATTGGGGAAAAATCAAGAAAAAAACATGAGTGTGCAAGAGAAAACTCTCAGGAACTGACGTGGGGACAAAACTCCATGGCCTCTTTTCCACTGTAGAGCCAAATGTTTTCAAGCATATATATATATATATATATATATTAGCAATTGCTGTTAGATTTTGTGGCTTGACATTTATTGTGTACTGGATTGAAAATCATGTACTGTCTTCATTCATTTGGCAGCCATGTAAGCAAACTGAACTGGTTTTTGAGTTTGAAATAATGCAGGACGTAGTGGCACAATCCAGACATGAGCGTAGAGCCAATCGGCAAATGTCCACCTCAATATGTCATCCCACTGAATGGTTCTGTAGCGAGGGTGGCTAACCGTGTGGAGAAAATTCTATGTTAAAGCTTGTCCGTGGAATGGTTACTGTATCTGCTTGGAGCCCTTCGACCCTGCAGTGGAAAAGGGGCCCATGTTTTGTGTAAACCCAGGAAAGGGAGGCCAGTTATTTAACTTTTAGGCTGAAGCTGTTCATTTTTCTTTCTTAGCAAAGGAGTGAATCAACTATATAAAATGTTGCTCAGGCGAAGTTCGGCAAAGTCACGATTGACCAATCTTGTGGTCTAGCGTGAAGAGTACAGCGATTCTGGGATCCGTAAGGAGGGTAAAGGCTACAAGAGTGTCATGAATGAAGAATTCTTGTTCAGACTTCCTTTTCAGTGTAAACAAAGGTGCCACCATTCTTGTGATTGTGCAGTTTCTTGATGGATAATGTTGTCGCCTATTCTGGCTTGTTCTGGTGTCTAGTGGTGTAAATTCACGGTCTTTCCTTATTATTACAGTTTCTCTTCCATTAAGTATTAAGATAACTTTGTCAAATAAAGCAATTAGAACACTTACTGACCTGATGGAAAAGGGTCAGAGAAGCAGCTGGTTGTTAAGGTTAATGCCAAATGCAATTGAGCATGTAATTGAGTGTTTATAAAAGGACTTCCCCTTTGACTAATGCCCAGGCTTGGAAATGGGTCACTAATAGGTCATGAGATGTTATTTCCCCTTATTTTTATTAACTTGCTCTTTTTTTTCTCTTTTTTTTTTTTTTACTGTGTGTCTCAGCTCTGCAGAAAAAAGCCACAGTCGTGACTCGTGCTTGGCTTTTGGATACCATAGCAACCTACACCCTCCAGAATCCTGAGGACTATAAACCATGAACTCTGGCTGGTGTTGTACCTTTCTAAATGCTCAGTGCTGCTTTAATTATTTCCTCTGCTGTTTAGAAACAACTGATCTCATCTCCTGCACTTTACTTGCACAGGTCGGTTTTCACTACTTGTTTTCACTGCTTATAATCAGACTTTTTGTTTTGTAGTGCTTGCTTTCTGTGCCTTTGTGGAAAGAAAATAATCTAAAGATGTATCTGTTTAAATATCTTGTAAAGAAAGATCCATGATAAAACTCACATTGTGCCTTGTTTATTTGGTAAGTTTTTAAAAATATATGCTCCATTTTGCTGTTTAGGCCTATAAGTTGTATCATAATTCTCATGCACAAAGATTAATGATGAATTTTCTAATCCCTCAAAACACACAAATACAATACTGTGCAAAAGAGACCACACTTTCTGTACTTTTTTCAGTCAAAGTGTGCATTAAGTACACTTTTGTGGAGTCCTTTCAACAAAAATCAAACAACCTTGGGAGCCACAACATTTCATGTCCATTTTACCATCTTGGCTGTAAATATGTCTCCGTATGTGCTAATGAACTAGTATAGGCTAAAAAATCTAATATAAACAAAAACACGGAGCTACTTTGCTCTGCTTTAAGCTTTAGTTCAGCTGTAACTGCTTTTCTTGCATCTCTGGCAGGAATCTTTTCCGCAAAAGTTGAAGTTTCTTGTAAAATGCCTGTCAACAATCGACTCCTTCACAAGGCAAGTCAACTTCTTATTCACCAGTTTCTTGTTCTGATTTTCCCGTTCCACCTTAAATGGTGCCTGAGCCACCAGAATCTAACTGCTGCACTGTTTAAGGTGGAAGAGGAAAATTCGAACAAGAAGCTGGCGAATGAGAAGCCTTGAGACCTCTTAATGTTTGACAGTTTCCTGTTGCAGATTAAACGTATCAGGAAACCAGGTGAGTGCTTGTAAATGCAAATGAGTCCCAGTTTGTCACCAAATTATCAAATCTTTGTCTTTGCGTTAGCTACTAGCTAGGCCAGATTCTTATGTGTTGCTATGGTGACCAGCAATCTGTGCGCCAACCTTCAGGGTTAAAGAGTGAATTAGCAGTTATACATCAACTTCAGCGTTTCGAGCTTTATTTTACTGCAAAGGTGGATTGTTTCATTTTTGCCTTCAAATGTAATTCTGCTGTGGAGCTGCAACAGGGCAGTAAAAGAGCCACATGTTGCTGACCCCTGTCCTAATGGCCCATCATCAAAGTTTCCTTTTCTCACTAGCAGCTTCTTGAGAGCTACACATCCTTTCAGCCCTATAGCGTTCCGTTGTCTTCTCACACTGAAAGAATGGACAGAAACACAGGCCTTTTGACTTTGCCGTGGCTTGTGCAAGTGGATTATTTCATATCTAATCTCTGAGAAAGAAATTTGCAAGATGGCTAGGACCCTCACGCCTGCTGATATATGTCCTAAGCGGATTATCCAAACTCTCATGCCAATGATCTCACATACACACTTATGTTGTGTATGCTGTTCTTTTGCTCATGCAGTATTCCTGATGCTGACACTGCAATCAATAATGAAAGCCGTCAGGTTTTCCTCCCCTTGCACTGCCCCATGGGGACCATGTACGCAAAGACTCTCTCAAACTCTCCATCCGTCCATCTATAACCCACTTCTCTCACCCCCCCCCCCCCCCCCCCCCCCGCAGTCCTGTAGAGGTGCTGTAAAATTAACCTTGAGATGGCATTCATGTTACAATTGAGACATTTGTGGTTAGTGATCCTGAAGGAGCCTGACCCCGGCTTCAAGTAATCAGATATCAGCTGGACTTCATGGTCACTCAAGGCAACAGATTCACTGGAGGAGAATCTGAAATGAGCTTTCGTCCATACCCATATTTGACCACCTGTCATTTATGAATGGGGGGCTTTGATGCAAGGAAGCCACTTAGCTGTCACGTTCACTTAGCAGGCGCAGACTGTATCATCCCCCACCGTGAGCATCCTGACATCAGCTTGAGAGGAAATGTGGGGTTTGGCCACAGTCTGCATCTTATCTGTGAGCCTGTTTACACCTGGCATTGACATACCTTTTATGGGGTCTGATTGTAAATAATACAGGTGTGAACGGAGTACAGTGTGTGTACATACTGTGCTGTTTACAGAGTGTGATCTGATCACTTAAACCACCTTCTGAGGTGGTCACAACTACATAACGTTTGCGGTGTGAACACAAAAGCATTCCATCATGTCCCTGACTGCAGTACAGGACTGTCTAATCATGTGCATCATCACGACAGACATTGCAGGGTTCTTTCCTTTATCTGCTCTCCAGTTTGCTTATAAGTTGTGAAGTTGTGATCTAAATAATAGTAATAAGAAAAAGAATTTTATTTATATAGCACTTTTCGTGCCAGTGGCAGCTCAAAGTGCTTTACAGACAGGTGATAAAACAGAGTTGTAGAAGAGTTCATTAGTATTTAATTAGAATCAGAACAAAAAGATTAAATTACAAGATAAACACCACGAGACATTCAGTTTTAATTAAATGCTAATTTAAAGAGAAGTTTTTAGGTGCTTCTTAAAAATGAGCACTAAACTTGACTGTCTAATAAAAGATGGAGTTGAGTTCCACAGTTTAGTTGCAGAATAACTGAAAGAGTCTCTCCTTGTTTTCTGTATTTTGCAGAGGGGGTCTGTAGAAGGCCACTATCTGCAGATCTTAGATTACGTGCTGGAACATAAACAGACAGACACTCTGTGATGTAAGCAGGTGCTTTAGGGTTGTTTTGAGCTTTAAAGACTAGTAGCTCAACCTTGAAATCTACCCTGAATGATACAGGCAGCCAGTGCAGCTCTTTGAAAACAGGAGTGATGTGATCTCTCTTTTTAGTTTTTGTTAGGATGCTGCTGCATTTTGTACAAGTTGTAAGGGATGTGTAGTTTTTTGTAGGAAGTCCAGTAAGAAGAGCATTACAGTAGTCAAGTCTGCTTTTAACAAATGCATGAACAAGTTTCTCTGCGTTGCTCTGAGATAGAAAAGGCAGAACTTCATTTTCCTAAATGATAAAAAGCTACTTTAGTGACTGTGTTTACATGCGGGGTAGAACAGAGCTCCGAGTCTAAGATCACACCCAGATTTCATACTTCAGGTTTAGTATAAGAAGTTAAAGAACCAAGTTTCTCAAAAATCATTTTCTCTGAGTTTCTGTACAATCAGAAATTCAGGTTTTTTTCGTGATTTAGTTGTAGAAAATTTTGCGACATCAACTGAGAAATATCTGACACACAGCTGGTTAGTCTGTCTACAGAGTCTTGATCTTCAAAAGGAATAGAAGTGTGTAGCTGGGTGTCGTCAGCATAGCTATGAAAATGTACACTATGCTTCCTAATAATGTCACCTAGAGGTAGCGTGTACAAAGAGAAAAGCAAAGGCCCTAAAACTGAACCTTGGGGGACTCCACAAGAAACGGCAAATCGTTTTGACGAATGATTTCCAAGTCCAACCATGCACTGCCTATTACTTAAATATGATTTAAACCATTCTAAAACTGTGCCGACCCAGCATTCAAGACACTGGAGTCAAATCTTGTGGTCAACGGTATCAAAAGCTGCACTAAGATTTAATAAAACCAAAATAGAAGGATTTTGTGCATCAGCGCTGTGCCTGAGGTCATTCATAACACAAATCAATGCTGTCTCTGTACTATGGTTGGAGGAAAAACCTGGCTGAAACTTCTCATATAAATTGTTTGATATTAAATTTGTATTTAGTTGTTTGAAAACAACTTCTAAGACTTTAGCAAAGGTCTAAAATTATTTGGTATGGAAGGATCTATGGTACTCTCTCTTTTTTTTTTTTTTTTTTTTTATTAGCAGAGGCTTCACCAGGGCAGTTTTAAAATACCTGTTGACAGAGGATTTATATAGAAAACATCATTGTGAATGGAATGAAGTAGGACCAGGGTCAAGATCACATGTGGATGGTTTGTTTAAAATAGTAGTGAGCTCCTCATAGTTGATAGCAGAAAAAGGTGTCATTACTGATGTAGGTGGCTTATGTGGAACATTAAAGGAGCTTGATTAAGTCTGCTGAGCTACACCCTGTTCTATCAGGTCTATTTTATTTTAGAAATGAATTGCGAACTTTATAAGATAAATTGTCACGCACTAGCAGACAAGTTAGGGTTAATTAGTTGGTCTGTGGTGGAAAAAAGGATTTTGGTATTATTTTTGTGTCCATTGATTACACTGGAGACCATCTGGATATTTTCATAGCATTATTATGAACTGAGATCTACACTTTGAGGATGTCATAATGTACCTGCAATTTAGTTTCCCTCCATAAGCGCTCTGATTTACGACAATTTCTCTTAAACTGGCGTATTTCCGCATTCATCCATGGATTTTTAAGAGTACATGAGCTTTTCTTCCTTTTTATTGGGGAGAAAAGGTCAAGGCATTCACTTAATCTAGCACTTAGATCGGAGACTAGGTCATTACAGGATGGAGTTGTATCTGTATTCGCTGAACTATTATTATAGACCGGTCTCTGTACTGGTGTAGCATTTTTCAAAGTAACTTTCAGGCACTTTCTTCTTCTAAATTGATTTGAAAGAAAATACAGAAGTGATCTGATATGAAAACGTCTGAGAGTTTGAGACGCCTTTGTATTTAAACCTTTAGTGATGACCAGATCCAAGATGTGACATGGCTTGTGGGTAGAGCTGCCCACGTGCTGCTTCAAATCAAATGTCTCCAGAAGTCTAATGAATTACTATCTGAAGGACTATCGATATGCAAGTTAAAGTCCCCAGACAGAAGGATCTTATCGTAGTTTGTGGACGCTACTGATAACAATTCCGCGATTTCAGACTTACATTAAAAAGGTTAATTGCAACATACACAAAAGACATGAATTCACCAATAGAAGTACTTTTGCAGATAAAGTTACTATTATAAATGCAGGCCACTCCTACTCGTCTGCCCTGTCTTACTGTATGCATAAAACTGTACTTTTCAGGAGCAGCTTCAAGTAGAGTAGCTGTGCCATTATCACTAAGCCATGTTTCTGACAGAAACATAAAATCTACCTTATGCTCTTTAATAAGATTTTGAAGCAGCAGGGTTTTGTTATTGAGTGACCTCACATTGAGTAGAGCAAGGTGTAATTTTCTGCTGGTTACACTGTTTTGGGGGGGACTGGTCTTTTTAAGCTCTTTGCAAATTGAATTATCAGGGTTTTGACCTCGCTTTTCTTTTTTTTAATTATACGTGGTTTGGTGACTCTAATGACGTTTTTGGAGCAAAGTCTCCTTACGCAGCTAGCTTTAGTGTTAAGACAGCAGAAACAGAGAGGAATCGTAGCAATTAAGGGGACATTGTCTACATCATTAAAGGCACTTACCTGTCTGCCGATGATGCTACTTACCTGTCCGTTGTCTACCACAGTTTAGTCCAGTCAGGCCTGGTGTAGTACTTTCTCGATATTCCCAGAAAAGATAACAGACCCGTGGTGGCTTGGATGTAGTCCGTCCCTGCGGTAGAATGCTGGTCGCTCCCAGAAAGCACTCCAGTTGCTCAATTAGCCGATGCCGTTGTTCTTACACCAGCCTTGGAGCCAGCAGTGCAGCGTGTACAGTCATGGCCAAAAGTTTTGAGAATGACACAAATATTATATTTTCACATGATCTGCTGCCCTCTGGTTTTTATGTGTGTTTGTCAGATGTTTTTATCACATACAGAAATATAATTGCAATCATATTATGAGTAACAAAAGCTTTTATTGACAGTTAGAATGAGTTAATGCAGCAAGTCAATATTTGCAGTGTTGACCCTTCTTATTCAGGACCTCTGCAATTCTCCCTGGCATGCTCTCAATCAACTTCTGGACCAAATCCTGACTGATAGCAGTCCATTCTTGCACAATCAATGCTTGCATTTTGTCAGAATTTGTAGGTTTTTGTTTGTCCACCCGTCTCTTGATGATTGACCACAAGTTCTCAATGGGACTAAGATCTGGGGAGTTTCCAGGCCATGGACCCAAAATCTCTATGGTTTTGTTCCCTGAGCCATTTAGTTATCACCTTTGCTTTATGGCAAGGTGCTCCATCATGCTGGAAAAGGCATTGTTGATCACCAAACTGCTCTTGGACGGATGGGAGAAGTTGCTCTCGGAGGACATTCTGGTACCATTCTTTATTCATGGCTGTGGTTTTAGGCAAGACTGCGAGAGAGCCGATTCCCTTGGCTGAGAAGCAACCCCACACATGCATGGTTTCAGGATGCTTTACAGTTGGCATGAGACAAGACTGGTGGTAGCGCTCACCTCGTCTTCTCCGAACAAGCTGTTTTCCAGATGTCCCAAACAATCGGAAAGGGGATTCATCAGAGAAAATGACTTTACCCCAGTCCTCAGCAGTCCACTCCCTGTACCTTTTGCAGAATATCAGTCTGTCCCTGATGTTTTTTCTGGAGAGAAGTGGCTTCTTTGCTGCCCTCCTTGAGACCAGGCCTTGCTCCAAGAGTCTCCGCCTCACAGTGCGTGCAGATGCACTCACACCTGCCTGCTGCCATTCCTGAGCAAGCTCTGCACTGCTGGTAGCCCGATCCCGTAGCTGAAACACTTTTAAGAGACGGTCCTGGCGCTTGCTGGTCTTTCTTGGGCGCCCTGGAGCCTTTTTGGCAACAATGGAACCTCTCTCCTTGAAGTTCTTGATGATGCGATAGATTGTTGACTGAGGTGCAATCTTTCTAGCTGCGATACTCTTCCCTCTTAGGCCATTTTTGTGCAGTGCAATGATGACTGCACGTGTTTCTTTATAGATAATCATGGTTAACAGAAGAGAAACAATGATGCCAAGCACCAGCCTCCTTTTAAAGTGTCCAGTGGTGTCATTCTTACTTAATCATGACAGATTGATCTCCAGCCCTGTCCTCATCAACACCCACACCTGTGTTAATGGAGCAATCACTGAAACGATGTTAGCTGGTCCTTTTAAGGCAGGGCTGCAATGAAGTTGAAATGTGTTTTGGGGGATAAAGTTCATTTTCTAGGCAAATATTGACTTTGCAATTAATTGCTGTTAAGCTGATCACTCTTTATAACATTCTGGAGTATATGCAAATTGCCATTATAAAAACTGAAGCAGTAGACTTTGTAAAAATTAATATTTGTATCATTCTCAAAACTTTTGCCCATGACTGTAGAGCCTGCGGAACACTTCACTTCCTGTGGGCAGCGGTCCCAAGATGATGACCCTCACCTTGGTTCTCTTTTTATCTGTGTCTAGAAGTAAACAGAAATGCTCCTTGAGGACTTCGCTCTGACGGGATGTCATTCACCCCCTGCGTGAATTACTACGGTGCCAACGTCCCCATGTTTGCTCAGAGCCGAAGGAAACCACTTGGAAATATCCAAGACCCGGGCACCTGGAAAATAACAGACAGCCGAATTACTTTGAGAGCAAGTTACTTTAAGATGTCTCACTATTGAATCTCCAATTATAACAACACTCTCCTGACACTCTCTCTGAGGCAATGAAGCAGGCGACGAGCTGCCGGCGTGAAGACGGGCAATCCTGGTGTTGTTAAATGTGGTAGTACCACTCCATCCTGCAGAGTAGAAGTTGCCACCGAGTTTGGTCTTGAAACAGCCATGTACGACGCGTCGTGGAGCTCAGTCTGCCGCTTTAGGAGAGCCCTAATCTGGTGATCCAACTACAGCAGCTCCCTGCTCATCTGGAGCTCGCGGCCAGTGATGGCGGACATTTCGTCAGCGTCCATACAGAGAAATCAGGGTTAGTTAAAACTGAAAACAAACAACGTTGTAAGGGTAACGCAACAAGACACAAAATAAGTATTTAGTTAAAGCAGATAACCAGAAGGATTAATAGCAAGATCAATCAGTAAACGAGCAAACTCAAACATGCGAAACATGCGACCTGTTCTCTTAAAAAATGCACATGCGCAGCCTAACCAGATTCATGTTTATAAATGTTTATAATAGTCCATACATGTACGCAAGCAAGGACATGCAAGGCGTTGTTGGCAGTAAATTTGCACAGCACCCTTCCTCAAGTCAAGAAATCTGATTATGCAGTCCCTTGAGATACGTGGATGCCAGGTGTAAATGGCTATATGTCTCACTGTCCTCTTGCGAACAGATCAACTAAGACGGATGTTGCTATCTAGTGTAAACAAGGGCTGCAGTGTCCCATACTCTCAAGAAGGATGGGTTGGGGGCTCCCGAGTGGCATCTAAGCGTTGGCCCTGTCATTGGCCCTGTCATCAGGAGTTTCGATCCCTGATGATGTTACATCCATCAAGAGAGCACAACTGGCCTCACTCTGTGGGTGAGCAAGGATGGCCCCCACCCTTCCCCGCATAGCTGACGTAACAGATCTGGTGGTTGGTGCTTTCTACCATGCACGTTTGGCTGTCCAATGATGTTGCATCAGCAGCAGTTTAAAAAGATGCTGTGGCACTTAACAGGTTTCATAGGAAGCCTGTACCAGCATTCACCTTCCTAGTGCTGGTAGTATCGTGTGATTGGGGGAATCCTAACTAGTTGGTGGAATTGGACACGACTAAATTGAGAAAATTTGGGGAAAATATAATGATAGGTTGGCAAACAGTGCATGGAGTTTACTCACTTCTTAGATGAAGCCATCAGGAACTCTTGACTGGGGTTATGAGGGTGTTGCAGCCTATCCCATTACAGCAACAATATTTTGAAAAATGCTCCCAGACCACTGCTTCTTTAACTTTCAGCCATAATTGTCCTTTTTCTTTTGCCGTCTGCTCACAGAGGTAAGGCACCGTAAGTGAAATGCTTCCCCCTTCAGGTGAAAGGCACAGTGTGTAAAATTTAGTGGCATCTAGTGGTGAGATTGCAGATTGAAACCAACAAAATACCCCTCTTATACCAATCATGTCACCTATCAATCACCTACATTGGCAATCAGGTTTTGGCACATAAATGTAAAATTACAGTTTGGGTAGCAATTAGATATTTCCCCAACATTAACACATGGAAAAAGGTTAATTGTGTTGGTAACTGTTCCCATGGCCATGTTCTAGCTAAAGCTATCAACAAGTTGCGTTTAGATTGGTTCACTAAATTACCTGTCCAGCAGAAAACATGAACCTTCGGCATAATTTCAGAAACATTTGCCCATCTTCAGCGATTTCCATCAGGGAAAGCTCACTCCAGGGTTTGGCCTTGCTTTCTGCTGTCACCTTTTGCTTCTTCATGTTTTTGTTTCTTAGACGGTGAGGATTCACCCTTGCTTGCTCTTTCCTGTTCTAAATAATAAGTAGATCCTCTATTTGTCACAATTTGGGTTCTCAAACTCATCATACACAATGGTCAGCCAGCAGCAGCCTAGGATTCTTCTTCTTTCTACGTTCAAGCTGTTGCTTCAATGTAAAAGGGGCATTCTACAGAAAGCCATAGGTGTCACTGGTGTTACCGATCCTTATTGGTGTTACACATAAGAACACCAGAGACATTTTTAATGAAAAATGCATTTTACAAAATGGCTGCTACAGAGCATCAAGCGACATGTTGTCAATCATGGAACTTCAACTAAAATATGTAATTTAATCCATTTGTATTCTGTTTTTCACAATGACCTAAGAATACAGCAGGTGACACCAGAGACGTCAACTAAAAGCTTCATATGACATCATGAGCTAATTGAGAAAATCTCTGATTTTTGTTACATGGTAACACAAGTGACACGACTCCTGGGGAACTTTATATATTTTAGCATATTTATTTGCCATTTGCGATGGACTGGCGACCTGTCCAGGGTGTATCCTGCCTTCCGCCCGATGACCGCTGGGATAGGCTCCAGCACCCCCTTGCGACCCTGAGGGAGAAGCGGCTTAGAAAATGGGTGGAAGGATATTTGCCCTTTGCTTTCTTTGTCATTTAATGTATATGTTGATTATATATATATATATAATTGATTAAAAAAAAAAAAACAATGCTGCTAAATTCATGGTTCAGGGAGGTATA